>NW_022881575.1:300000-414173 GCF_004382145.1 Drosophila mauritiana
GTTTTGAACGAATATTTCTTGTCCAGGATAGTAATTTTTTATCTGATTCCTACTTTTATTATGGTGAGCTAGATCTTTTTCCTGCGTGAGCTTGATTTTGTCTGTAATTTTCTGTCTTTCTGTCTGTAGTAGTTTAGGGTCCAGAGATACTTTTCTATTGATCTATTGATTCTTTTCCCATTTAGATGCAAGTAATTTTGTTCAAAATAAGGGATAGGTTGGTATAAGCTTGCTGGTAGAAATGTGCTGTTCTTTGATTTCCTTGCACCAGCGAGGACATTTGGTATTCTAGTGTGGTCACATCGCGTTTATCCGCGTAGTGTGCTGTCAAACATTTTAAGATAGCTGTACAATTTAGTGGCGTGTTGTAAGACTCCAGGACTGAGTCGGTGTTGCTCACAATTTTTTTCCTGATAACATTAAGAATTCTGTAATATCTGGGTGATCCTGCTAATGATGAATATATTTTTAATATTCTCTCTACGCTTTTTCTCCATGAACTAAATTCTCCTGCTTGGCCAGAAAATTCCCTTAAACACCTTACTATATCTGGGACTCATTCTAATTCACTCATATTAGCATTATTGATATGGACTGCTTGATTATGTAGTGGTGCAGTATCTGAATTATTATTAAGTAGGGCAGGCCTAATTAGATTGTTTGGGTTTGCCATGAATATTTATACAATATATTTCCTTAATATTTTCTCAAAGTGTTTCTCGTATAGGTTTTGTATGTTTTCAGAAAATGTTTTTCTGTATTTTCTCGTAAAGATTTTGTATGTTTTTAATTTTTGTTAGAAAATTTTATATTTTATATTATTAAAGTATTTCTCGTATAGATTTTGAATGTTTTTCAAATATTATTTTTGTTAAAAAAATTTTATCTCATATAGATTTTGTTTCAAATATTTTTTCCTTTAATTTTTGTTTTATATTTTTAGATTATTTCTCCTATAGATTTTTGTATGTTAAAAAATTTATATTTTTACTTTTTGTATAGATTTTGTATGTTTTTTAGTTGTATTTTCTCTTATCTCTTAACTTGCTTATCTTACAGTATAAAATACATCCTGAACTGGTTATTTGGTATTCTTCCTTTTTGCTCCTGGTGCTACTGGGGTACCTTCGTAACACTCCCGTCCAGTCGTCTGCAGCGATAGCCTTTAGGCCGATGTAAGTGAGTCCTTTCTTTGCAGGATCCGTTTCTCGGTTATCTTGGCAGCCAATTGGGTGCTCTTACAGATTTGTTGTTTTTATCGTAAGCGAACCGGCGCAACCTATGGGGTGCACTTACTGGATTTTTGTTACGACGAAGGATTTTTTCCGCGGCAGGGCCGTTTTAACTTTGGGCGCCAGTTAAAGTAAACGTTTGTTTATTTTCACAAGAAGGTAATGGCTAGCAACAATGATCCTGAGATGCAAATGGCTGGCAACAATGAGCCGGAATAATGTTTTGGAAACCAAATGGGGCGCAACAATGTAACTATGCAAGGTGGCGATGTTCAGAGACTGGAAAATGAGTTAAAAATATTGAAGCTGCAAAATGAGATCGACCAGTTAAAAAATCAACAACAACGAAGTGATGACACAGACTCAAGCATTTCTTTCGAAATTTTAAAGGAGATCGTTAAGGTATATGATGGCGGCATCAATTTCAATTTTTGGCTATCTCAACTTTTGAATGTCCAGAAAAATTTCAAGGTAGGTAAACGAAAGCTCACTGCTTAACGATCTTCAGCGTGTTAAACCGGTCTATTCGCCAGGTCCCGATGGAATCCCTGGCTGTGTGCTCAGATTCTGTGCGGAAGCCTTGTGCAAGCCTCTACTGAAACTGTTTACCTTATCTTTGGAATCTTTACAATTCCCTCATATATGGAAGGAGTCCTTTGTGATTCCTCTTCATAAAAAAGGTAGCAAACTGGATGCAAGCAATTACAGAGGAATCTCTAAATTGTCGGCTATCCCAAAACTTTTCGAAAATGTTATCACTCCTCATTTGCAGCACCTTTGTAGATCAATCATATCACCGTGTCAACACGGTTTTATGAAACGCAGATCTACAACTAACTTCTTTCGTAATACAGGCTTTCAAAAATAATCTTCAAACAGATGTCATCTACTGATTTTAGTAAAGCATTTGACTCTGTTAATCATTACCTTCTAATAAAAAAACTTGATCTTATAGATTTCCCTGTTGATCTTCTAAATTGGATTTCAAGCTATCTGCTGTATTCGTTATCTTCTATTCTCCGAGTCACATCCGGTGTCCCACAAGGGAGCCATCTTGGTCCGCTTCTTTTTACCTTATTCATTAACGACCTCCCCTTAATAATAAAACATTCGCGTGTACTTATGTACGCAGACGATGTTAAATTATGCCTCCAGTACAAGGACACTTCTTGCCATTTGGACTTACAATCCGATCTAGACCGATTTCAAATATGGTGCCGTGATAACATATTAGACTTAAATGGCTCCAAGTGTAAAGTTATGACCTTTTGTCGTGCCAACCCAATACGCACGAC
This sequence comes from Drosophila mauritiana, assembly GCF_004382145.1. Lineage (NCBI taxonomy): Eukaryota > Metazoa > Arthropoda > Insecta > Diptera > Drosophilidae > Drosophila > Drosophila mauritiana. Next base: position 302,528 of record NW_022881575.1, read on the forward strand.
TTACACTCTAAGTGGGTGCTCACTGGACAGAATAACACGAGTTGATGATCTTGGTGTTCTTCTGGACCCAAAACTAAAATTTTCTGACCATATTTCGTCTATTGTCAATAAGGCCAGGGGTGTGCTTGGTTTTATAAAAAGGTGGTCTAAGGAATTTGATGACCCTTACTTGACTAAAACCTTATTATGGATGATCTGTTTGGAGTCCACAATACGCAGTCCACTCGGACCGCATTGAATCGGTCCAAAAAAACTTCTTACTTTTTGCCTTGCGGCGCCTAAATTGGGATGCAAACCATATATTACCTCCCTATTCCAGTAGACTACTTTTAATTAATTTACCATCCCTAGCTAACCGTAGAACTATGCTTGGAACAGTTTTTATTTGTAAGCCTTTTCGTGGGGATGTTGAGAGTCCCGACTTGATTAGTCGGCTTAACTTCTCGGTTCCAAGTAGATTCACTAGAAACTATATACCCCTTATCTTAAATCATTGTAGATCTAATTATGAGTTGCATGACCCATACAGAGTTTTATGTTCTGACTATAATAGACTTTATCCTATTATCTGTAATCTTGACTCTCTGCCGCTTTTAAAACAATCGATTTTATCTTTTCTATTACATAATTAGATCCTACTAACACTAATATTTAACATAGTTATTCCACATTATATTCATTTCCTCGTTCTACATCTTCTCGCGAATCGAGCCGTACGATACACGGCAGCGCCCCTCGGTCGGTTGGGCGGGAGGTGTGGGCGTGGGACCCGTGCGAAATACTAAAAAAAAAAATTTCCGGGGACCAGAGGTGGAGATCTCTGCTAGGTGTTCTCGCAGTAGTTGGGGGCAGTTTGCTTGCGAATTCCGCAGCTTTTTGTATTTCTCTAGTGAGATGTTCGATGGCTACGTCAATGTCCCTGGGTGTATTGAGGAGGGGGTTCGGATTGAGGGTGGAGAGCATCCAGAACGCGAACTTAGCGGCGTCGGTATGTTTCCCAGTGAGCCTCCTGGGCTGGGTGTTTACTAGGACGTTTATTGCGCAGTGGTCGGTCAGGAGATCTGAATTTGTGGTGCAGCTAATCTTGCCATATCCTATGCCTTTTGACATAACAAAGTCCAGCAGATCTGGAGGCTTGAGGGGATCGGTTGGCCAGTGAGTAGGCTCGCCGGTGGAGTGGCAGTCCAGGCTTTGACGTTGAGTTTTGGTTTTTCGGGGGTCTTGGCCATTGGTTCATCTGTAGCAGGTCTGGGTTCATCATCGTCTTCTTCGCTCGAAAGGATGTCAAAGGTGTTGGTGGCCAGCTTTTTACGAAGAGCTGCGCTTGCGCTTGGCTTGTCGTCCGGCTTTTCTAGCCGGTTTGCGCTTAATCTCGGACGGATCCGAGTGCGAGGAGCTTCCCTCGCTGCTGGAGCTGATCTTGCGTTCTCTGAAAGCCTTCTTGCATGGTGTTGTATTGCCAAGCTTGGCGACGCGAGGGGGGGCCTGCCAACCTATAATCTCCAGGGCTCATTCTTGATTCGGCAAGTTCTTTAACACTTGCTCACGAATTTCACTTGGGCCTTCGCAAGCAATTTGCTTCATCAACTTAACGTTAAAAACAAAAACAAAAATTAAATAATTATCGTCCTAAATTTTACTACACGAGCTTCTGCTGCTGGGGTTGCCATATTTATACAAATTACACCTGCTTATGCGACCACGTGGCAGCTTGGCAGCGGAGCCCCACCTCAAATAAATTTACAGTGTCTTTATTTATTGAAATTGTTTACGTTGCACTAAGATTTCACTGATAGTGAATTGGGGGGTCACTATTTGCTGCTTGTGCCAGAGTTCTGGACTCTTCTATGGGCTTTTGCGGTAAAAATTAATTTCACAATTTTCACGTTGCTCTGTTCACTACACGTGCTTCTGCTGCCGAATTTGCCACTGTAATTGAAAATAAACATGTGTTCGAGTTACGGGGTTTGGACTGTCACCCGCTCTCCGCTCCCTCTTACGTTCTCCACTCCCTTTTACGCTCTCCCGCTCTTCACCACAGAGTCTCCGAGGAGTCTCCGCTGCGCTTGGGAGAACCCAACGCATTAGAATAAGCTTTAGTATGAAATAACTACCACGATCAATAAACGTACGCCCGTTCGCGCCCGCGCATTTACAAAGTCAAGTGTTCGCTTTTCTCCGAGTGTTCGATTTTTCAGCAAACTAGGAAATTTCCAGGACCAGCAACCCCACCACCCTTACATTTTGGTCCTTCGAGCCGGATATCCTGGATTTTTCAAGTTTGTCCACCAGCGACCAACTTATAAGATAAGTACGAAACTTCCATCCCCTTTAATTGCCGGTCTGCAGCAAAAGGTTCGAAAATCCAATTTCGTTCAATTTGCTGAGATTTATTGTCAAATCAAACGGATTTATCCGACAAAAGGCAATTAAAGAAAAGTACTTATCCATTCTCACGGGCGCCGCCATATTACACCGTTCTAAATTTCTAAGTCCCAATTTTCCGAATATATTTAAATATTCATTCAGTCCAAAAAAATGAAAAATTCCAAATGTGAAGAAAGTGAAATTAATTTGTGCCAAGTTCAGTGAAAATTCCTAAAGTCCAACACTCTGCCAAAAGTGGCAAAAATTCTATTCTCGTTTTCACTGTGTCCAACGCAAGCCAAATTCTTTTCGCAAATTTCGCACATTTTTTGCTTCAACTCCGCAGTCCGCTTAACACAATTCGCTATACATTCAAATACAACAATAAACAACACATACCCTCTGGCCATTCCAAGTAAAATATTAATTAAATATTTACCCGCCATTTACCCATATACATTGCATGCATTACATCTCCATATAAATACATATACGCATACATCTCCATATACCTACATATACGCACACATCTCCATGTACATCACACATATTAGCGACATACATTGCGCAGATTATCTGCATTCCCTTTAACCAAAGTGTACCAAAGTTTACATTGCGTATAACCAAAGTTTACCTAAGTTTTGATTGTTTCCCGTCGGCAAGTCCATACCACAAATAAAATTTATTCCAAGTGCCGACGCGGAAAAGGCGTTTTATTTTCCATCAATGTTTTTCCGTATATTTCCAAATGAATTTCCGAACAATAAATACATTTTAAATTAAATTAAACATTTTTAATATTTATTAAATTTTTTTTGAAAATTTTCAAAAAAAAATAATCATCCATAAATAAATAATACGGCCAAATACAAGTCGTTCACCCGACAAATATTTCCTTTTCGTATTGCTGGGATATTAGTTTGTGGTGGTTTTAGAAGTATTTACAGCGCGGAGAAAAGACTTCAATTCCAGTCATTCCATTTTCTCCGTTTCCAGTTGTAAATAAAAGAATAAAATTTTCTTCCTTCTATTCTATTAATTTTATTTTATTTGAAAATTTTCAAAAAAAATAATCATCCATAAACAAATAATACGGCCAAATACAAGTCGTTCACCCGACAAATATTTCCTTTTCGTATTGCTGGGATATTAGTTTGTGGTTGTTTTAGAAGTATTTACAGCGCGGAGAAAAGACTTCAATTCCAGTCATTCCATTTTCTCCGTTTCCAGTTGTAAATAAAAGAATAAAATTTTCTTCCTTCTAATAAACATTTTATATCACTGTGTTCCAATTTCCAAGGGTTCCAACCATAAATAAGGTGGACCCAATTACCGTAAATCACAGGTCATTTATACAATTCGCTGTTCACTCCGAGTCACCTGTCCGATCAGTCTAAACTACGACGTTTCCACTTCGTAAATTTTACACCACTTAAATTATTAAGTGCAGTCTGAGGAATCTGTCTACTTTTTCAAAAGTTTGACCGGGCTCCAAAACCGCTTCCCTTCCGTTTCGTATTTCTTCGATTATGCCCATCGGGGACGATAAGAAGAAATTGTCCGCTGACAAGCCCAGGTCTATTTTTTCACCACAAGGGCCCAAGAGTCCAAGAATCCCAAGCATTTCGGTGAGAACGCCTGCGCAGATTTCCGACGACTGTGCTACTCCATCCAAAGCCACAGTACAGCGCATAGCTAAAAATATGGCTGCTTCAGATCTAGCGCTAGCCAAATTCATTTCGGTTTCTGACCGCTTAAGCGAATTTGAGGCTCAGATCAACACTCCGGAATCCGCAGCTCCAACTGTCACGATGCTTGGCGTCCGTCGCGACCAAGTCCGAACCCTATGGGACAAGGTTGAAAAGGAATACGATCTCTGCTCAGAGTGCCTTGTGTCAGCAGGCGAAGCGGCAGCAAGCAACATGCCTATTCTCAGGGCTAAATACAATTATTGCTATTCAGTCTATGAAAGGTGTGTTGCCCAGCTCGTTGATAAAATCGAGCAGGGCACTTCTCAGTCCATCCCAATCGCGAACGCTGCGCCCCAGGCCTACATTTCCTCTGGCTGTCGGTTGCCTCCATGCGATACAGAAGTTTTCACAGGCGACTATCTTCGCTGGCCGACTTTCCGGGATCTTTTCACAGCCATTTATATCAATAATCCACGGCTGACTCCGGTTGAAAAGTTATTCCATTTAAATGCCAAAACAAGTGGCGACGCGCATGCCATAGTTTCGATTTCGCCTCTCACCAACGAGGGTTTCCGCTCTGCGTGGGAAAACCTGATAGAGCGTTTCGAAAATAAACGATTGTTGGTAAACAGTCAATTGAAAATACTGTTTAATGTGCAGTCGATACCACAGGAATCTGGGGCGGCCTTGAAGGTACTGCAAAGTACTGTTCAAGGTTGCTTGACTTCCTTAGAACTGTCAGGCATCAACACTGAGAACTGGGACTGCCTGCTGGTATATCTGTGCTCATCCAAGCTCCCGAAGATAACTCTCTCCTTATGGGAGCAGTCGCTACATAAGAAAGCCGACATCCCGACATGGGGAGAGCTGAACACCTTCCTCACAGAACGTCATCGAACCCTAGAAGCAATCGATGATGTGAGACCGTCCGTACCGAGTCAGTCGCATTCCAAAGCGATAAACTCAAGTGGGCCCTCTAGAAAATTAAATTCCTACGAGGCGAAAGTGGCTCCAAAATTGAAAAGTTGCGACTTGTGCAACAGGGAGAACCATCCTGTCCGTGTATGTCCGCGGTTTCTCCAAATGTCGGTTGACGACCGGTCAGCCTACATTAAACGGAAGCAGTTATGCTTAAACTGCTTCGCTTCGGGACATCAGCTTCGTGAGTGCAAAAGCACTCACAATTGTTTTACTTGCCGTGGCCGGCATCACACGTTGTTGCACCGAAACAACCTCTGTTCCAGCAATTCAAGCCCTTCAAATCCTGCAAGGCCAATTTCCGCTAATCAGGCCAATTTCGTTCCAAATGAGCAAGCCGGTGTTCAAAATTATTTCGCCACGGGCTCAAGAGCTATCCTTCTTGGCACTGCCATAATCAATATCTCCCATCTTGGCACTAACTTTAAGGCACGCGCCCTGATCGACTCCGGATCAGAAGCGACATTCATAACCGAGCGACTGTTCAATCTAATTAGATTACCATTCCAGGTGGTTCAAGCCCAAGTCTCGGGCTTAAACCAAACAGTAGCTGCTCAGTCCAAGAAGCTCTGCAGTTTCACCATCCGATCTCCGACTAGGCCCGCGTTGCAGTTGGAGACGACGGCCTATGTCCTCCCTCAACTAGCCGGAAATCTGCCTTCCTACCCAATTCCGCAAAATTTCCTTCGGGATCTTCCCGATTTTCCATTGGCGGATCCAAAGTTCTATGAGAGCGCACAAATAGATGTACTTATCGGAGCCGACATCCTGCCTTCGGTGCTTCTGAGTGGAGCAAAAACCAACATCTGTGGCTCTCTCTTGGGGCAAGAGACCATTTTCGGCTGGGTACTAACTGGGCCAGTCTCAGCCTCAGCCCAAAGCAGAATTTCCTCTTTTTCGACACAGATCTCCCACGCGTACGATAATTCACTGGACAAACTCCTCACAAAATTTTGGGAGGTGGAGGATATACCAACAAAGTTGGTAAAAGAATCCGATTCCATGTGCGAGAAGAATTTCCTTCAAACGACCACGAGAAACGAGTGCGGCAAATATGTCGTTACTCTGCCTTTTCGCGACCCAGAACATATCGGTTCCGGGCTAGGGCATTCTAGGTCTTTCGCGTTGGCTCAGTTCTTAAGAAATGAGCAGCGTCTAAAAAGAGATGAGGCCTTGAAAGCGAGATACGATTCGGTGATCCAGGAATATCTCGACTTAAAGCACATGCGACAAGTTCTTCCTACGCATGATTGCAACGCCTATTATATGCCACATCACGCCGTCTTAAAACCGGAGAGCGTAACTACTAAACTCCGTGTAGTATTCAATGCCTCCAGCCCAACATCGAATGGTACCAGTTTAAATGATATCCTTCATGCTGGCCCTGTCTTACAGTCCGACTTGACCATTCAAATTCTGAAGTGGCGCTATTTCCGATACGTGTTCAACGCCGATATCGAGAAAATGTATCGGCAGATCTGGGTAGATCCGAGACACACTCCATTCCAGCGAATACTTTTCCGTAACAATAGAGGGGAAATCAGAGATTTCGAACTAAAAACAGTAACCTTTGGAGTCAATTGCGCGCCTTTCCTGGCGATCCGAGTACTGCAGCAGCTAGCAGCTGACGTAGAACTCAGCCATCCAAAAGCTAGCAATGTCATTCGAAATTTCATGTATGTGGATGATGTTTTAGCCGGAGCGGACTCCACGGAAGAAGCTCAGCTCATGGTGCAAGAGCTCCGAGACGCTCTGAATTCTGCCGGATTTCCATTGAGGAAATGGACCTCCAACCAAAAGGAAGTTTTAGCGGCCATTCAGAGCAACCATCTTTTAAATACTGATTTTCTCGAGATCGATGCAGAAAGTACTGCCAAAACCCTCGGTATTCGCTGGAAAGCAACCTCCGACGAATTCTTCTTCGTCCCGCCAGAGTTGGCTATCGAAACATCCTTTACAAAACGCCAAGTCCTGTCCCAAATTGCCAAATTGTTCGACCCTGCCGGCTGGTTAGCGCCGTTTATCGTTCGAGCCAAAATTTTCATGCAGGAGATTTGGCTGCAGGAACTTGGGTGGGACGAAAACATTCCAAATGAGCTTTGTCAGCGATGGCTGAATTTTCTTCAAAGTTATTCAGTGTTAGAGCAGATACGCATTCCACGCTGGCTATCGTTTCGTCCAGATTTCAAGGTCGAGCATCATGGCTTTTGCGATGCGTCGCAAAAGGCTTACGGGGCGGCCATATATGTCCGCGTAGAAGTGGGCAGCACCATTATGGTGCAACTCCTGACCGCGAAAACCCGGGTAGCACCAGTCAAAACGGTTTCGCTCCCAAGATTGGAGCTGTGCGGAGCGTTATTGCTTTCCGAAATGGCTGCAGCCATCATTCCGCAGATGCCTACGACTAACTCCGAACTTTACTGTTGGACGGACTCCACGATAGTGCTTGCATGGTTAAGCAAGCCAGCATGCCAGTGGACCACATTTGTAGCCAATAGGGTGACGAAGATCGCCCAGGCCACAAAAACAGAGAATTGGTCTCATGTTCAATCTGAGCATAATCCAGCAGACCTGGCAAGTAGAGGAGTTTCCCTCCAAGATCTAGCCGATAGCCAGTTATGGTGGCACGGACCGACTTGGTTGCAAAATCCACGCAACCAATGGCCAACTCAGGTCAACGCTCCGGTGACCGACCTGGAGAAGCGTGCTCTAAAAGTCCATCTCGCGAAAGCTCCTTCTGAAGAGTTGTTGGCACGTTTCTCCAAGCTAGAGAAAGCTCTAAGAGTCCTTGCTTATGTTTATCGCTTCATTCAGCGGTGCAGGAAGCAGACATCTCCATCTGATGTGCATCTACTGGCCACTGAAATCGCCGCCGCCGAGCGGTTCCTAATTTCGAACACTCAGCGCAAAGAATTCCCTGTGGAATATCACTGCCTAAGTGAAAAGCGTCCAGTGCCAAGTTCAAGTGCCATCCTAAGCATGAACCCGTTTCTAGATCCGCAAGGACTGATCAGGGCATGCGGCCGTGTGGCGGCTTCCGAAAGCCTTCAATACAATGAACGCCATCCAGTGATTCTTCCGTATAACTGCCTGCTTTCTCGCCTCCTTGCGAATTTCACGCATCGCATAACTCTCCATGGTGGTAACCAGTTAATGGTGCGCCTCATCCGGTCGAAATACTGGATTCCGAGAATCAAGAACCTGATGAAAGCAGTGGTAAATTCGTGCAAAGTATGTGTGATCCACAAAAAGCGCTTGCAAAGCCAACTGATGGGTGTCCTGCCCAAAGAAAGAGCATCGTTCTCCCGACCATTCACGTATACTGGCATGGATTACGCCGGTCCGTTCGATATAAAGAACTATACGGGAAGAGCATGTCTTATTACAAAGGGGTATGTGTTAGTTTTTGTTTGTTTCTCCACCAAGGCCATCCACTTAGAGCCAACATCTGACTTAACGACCGAGAAGTTTCTTGCCGCTTTCTCTCGCTTTGTATCCAGAAGAGGGTGTCCACGTCAAGTCCAGTCAGACAATGGCAAAACCTTTGTTGGCGCTGCCACCCTGCTTTCCCGCGATTTCCTTCAAGCCGTAAAAGAGTCGGTGACGAATGCCTATATTCATCAAGAGATGCAATGGCAATTTATTCCTCCGGGAGCACCCCATATGGGAGGCCTTTGGGAAGCAGGCGTAAAAAGCTTCAAGACGCTATTTTACAAATGCACGGCCACACGAAAATACACGTTCGAAGAGCTCTCCACGCTCTTGGCAAAAATAGAAGCGTGCCTTAACTCCAGGCCGCTCTCTCCTATGTCTGAAGATCCGACAGACTTGCTGGCTCTGACGCCAGGGCATTTCCTTGTCGGGGGACCCCTTATGTCCACGGTGGAACCCGAAGTAAAGGGGGAAGCGAAATCCCTTCTTAATCGGTGGCAGCATTTGAAGGCTCTCCATCAGCAGTTCCGTGTGCGATGGAAAGAAGAGTACCTCAAAGAACTCCACAAGCGTTCTAAATGGCAGGCCCCGTCCAAAAATCTACGCATCGATGACATGGTCGTCATCAAGGACGACAACTTGCCCTCTAATGAGTGGCGGCTCGGCAGAATTGAGTCTGTTTTCCCAGGAGCTGACGGCAACGTCCGTGTAGTAAACATCCGTACTGCACGGGGAGTTATTAAACGTCCAGTGGCAAAAGTGGTGCTTTTGCCGACGGAGTCTTCCGAATCTCCACAATAATAGGCGCTCCTCTCGTCCTTAGTTGTAGTTCACTGTCACTAATCATCCGTTATTTTTCATTTCGTTTTCGATCTCCTTTCGACATTCGACTACGCGCAGCATGGCTCCTCGTCAACAAAACGCACGCAGTGCTCGTGCCGTGGAGAGCAGACGTACCCGAGGTATTCAATCCTACCGATGCCGAGTCTGCCGCGGTATCCATCCTCTTCGGAAGTGCGCGAGGTTCCTAAAGCTCAGCGCTGAAAAGCGTTTGCGAGCAGTCCTCATTAACCAATACTGCGCCAATTGCCTCGCTCACGAGCATTCCACGGGAGACTGCCGAAGCGGTGATCGTTGCAAGAAGTGCGACCGATCCCACCACACGCTGCTCCACATGCACGAGCAGGTTAGCTCGTTGTCGCGGTCGCGAGCGCGCTCGCGTCGCCAACCGGTGCCAACCCGGCAAGCAGCTTCGGCCTCGTCCCAACGTTCCCGCCGGCACAATCCGCCAACTCAGCGTAGGAGTTCACCGCCACGACGACCGGAATCGACGACGCCAGGCCCATCGCTCTCGTCGCTGCTGCAACGCCACAGCGTGAACATCCTTCCCACAGCGCTGGTCAAGTTGGAGACCGGGACGAAGACCTTCGAGACCGCAGCACTTATCGATCCGTGCAGCCCCATGAGCTGCATCGACGCTTCGTTGGCGTCCGCCTTTAAGCTTTCGATGACCAATGTTGGCGACGAGAAGGTCTGCACGACGACGATTCGCTCCAGGATCGACGCGAACACGAAGCTCGAGGTCGTGCTCAAGATCGAGCCCAGGGTGCGGATCCGTACACCTGTCCGGGCATTGAGCGACACCGTAGTGTCCAAGTACAGGGACATCATGCTGGCGGATGACGGGTTCCATCGGCCTGCTACCGTATCCATGGTCTTAGGAGCAGACATTTATCCTAAGGTTATCCAATCCGGATTCCTGACCTTCGAAGAGGGAATGCCGGTCGCTCAAAAGACCGTGTTTGGGTGGATCGTGTCCGGTGCCTGCAGCTTGCCGTAGGATGGCTATGTTGCAACCCCAGTGATTGCAAGGGGGGCCGAATGTTCGAGTTACGGGGTTTGGACTGTCACCCGCTCTCCGCTCCCTCTTACGTTCTCCACTCCCTTTTACGCTCTCCCGCTCTTCACCACAGAGTCTCCGAGGAGTCTCCGCTGCGCTTGGGAGAACCCAACGCATTAGAATAAGCTTTAGTATGAAATAACTACCACGATCAATAAACGTACGCCCGGTCGCGCCCGCGCATTTACAAAGTCAAGTGTTCGCTTTTCTCCGAGTGTTCGATTTTTCAGCAAACTAGGAAATTTCCAGGACCAGCAACCCCACCACCCTTACAACATGAAAAAATATCAGAAATTAAAAAAGATACGATAGTTGAAGAAAATCAAAATAAAAGTAAAGAATTTAAAAGTCATTATGAGACAAACGCATTTATGACAAATTTATAAATGTTATTGAAGAATATTATATTAAACCAAAAAGACCAAGTGAACCGAATATAAAATGTGAAATGAAGCTAAGGCTAGAAGGAGACAAGCCGATTAGTTTTTCGCTAAGGCGCCTGGCATATGTAGAGAAAGAATCCTTGATGATTATTTAAAAAATGGTATTATACGACAAAGTCAGTCTGAATATTGTTCGCCAATTGTACTGGTAAAAAGAAATTGGGTGGCATTCGGATGTGCATAGACTATAGGAAACTAAATAAGATCATGGCGAAAGTTAAGTTATTAGATACCCTAGCAAACAAAGTTGTGTTCTCGAAGTTAGACCTGAAAAATGGATACTTCCATGTTTTTATGGACTAAGAATCGATAAAGTATACATCATTTACAACGCCACTAGGACAGTATGAGTTCACAAGAATGCCTTGTGGGCTGACAAATGCTCCGTCTGTTTTTCAACGGTTCATCAGCAAAGTATTTGACGACATGATTATGGAAAAGAAAGTGATAGTTTATTTCGATGACATAATGATAGCGACAATGAATATAGAAGATCACCAAGCTATATTAAAAGAAGTATTAGAGCGATTAGTTAAAAAGAAATTAGAGCTACGAATCGATAAATGTATGTATTTCCAATGTGAGGTGAAATATTTAGGATATATAATATCAGAAAAGGGTATTAAAGCAGATGACGACGGTGTGAAAGCCCGTGCCACAAAATGTTCATGATGTTCAAAAATATATGGGGATGTGCTCGTATTTCAAAAGAATTATACAGAATTTTTCAACAATAGTAAAGCTACTCCATGATTTGACAAAAAAAGACAAAAAGCTTGAGTTCGGCCCAGCGCAATTAGAAGCATTTGATAATTTTTTTTTTTTCGTACGGTTCCCACGGCCACACCTCCCGCCAGAGCTGATATAGACGCGATATAAAAAAGAGAACAGGAACGAGGAAATGAATATAATGTAAAATAACTATAATACATATTAGTGTTAGTAGGATCTAATTAAGTAATAGAAAAGTTAAAATTGATTGCTTTAAGAGCGGCAGAGAGTCAATATTACAGATAATAGGATAAAGTTATTATAGTCAGAACATAATACTCTGTATGGGTCATGCAACTCATAGTTAGATCTACAATGATTTAAGATAAGGGGTATATAGTTTCTAGTGAATCTACTTGGAACCGAGAAGTTAATCCGACTAATCAAGTCGGGACTCTCAACATCCCCACGAATAAGCTTACAAATAAAGACTGTTCCAAGCATAGTTCTACGGTTAGCTAGGTACGGTAAATTAATTAAAAGTAGTCTACTGGAATAAGGAGGTAATATACGGTTTGCATCCCAATTTAGGCGCCGCAAGGCAAAATCATCATCAAATTCCTTAGACCACCTTTTTATAAAACCAAGCACACCCCTGGCCTTATTGACAATAGACGAAATATGGCCAGAAAATTTTAGTTTTGGGTCCAGAAGAACACCAAGGTCATCAACTCGTGTTATTCTGTCCAAAGAGCACCCACTTAGAATGTAAGTCGTGCGTTTTGGGTTGGCACGACAAAAGGTCATAACTTTACACTTGGAGCCATTTAAGTCTAATATGTTATCACGGCACCATATTTGAAATAGGTCTAGATCGGATTGTAAGTCCAAATGGCACGAAGTGTCCTTGTACTGGAGGCATAATTTAACATCGTCTGCGTACATAAGTACACGCGAATGTTTTGTTATTAGGGGAGGTCGTTAATGAATAAGGTAAAAAGAAGCGGACCAAGATGGCTCCCTTGTGGGACACCGGATGTGACTCGGAGAATAGAAGATAACGAATTTTTAAAGAGGACTTGTTGTGTCCTGCCATTCAGATAGCTTGAAATCCAATTTAGAAGATCAACAGGGAAACCTATAAGATCAAGTTTTCTTATTAGAAGGTAATGATTAACAGAGTCAAATGCTTTACTAAAATCAGTGTAGATGACATCTGTTTGAAGATTATTTTTGAAACCCTGTATTACGAAAGAAGTTAGCTCCAAGAGGTTAGTGGTTGTAGATCTGCGTTTCATAAAACCGTGTTGACACGGTGATATGATCTACAAAGGTGCTGCAAATGAGGAGTATTTGAAAAAATTAGAACGACTTTTTTCAAACTTTAAATATGTTCATAAGGGCACTTAAGTACGACAGGCAACTTCAAAGACTCGAATATTCAGAAACAGAACCTCCCCTAGCCCCAATGCAAATTATACACGTAGACATTTATAGAATCAACGGAAAAACAATACTAATTATAATTGACATATTTTCTAAATTTGCGGCAGGGTGTACAGTCCCATCGAGAGACAGTCTCAACATAGTAAAATCAATAAGGAATTTCCTTTCGACATTCGGACTTTCGAAAAAACTAATTTGCGATCAAGGTCCGGAATTCGCAAACAAACTTTTTAAAGACTTTTGTGCTCAGAATAGCATAGAATTACACATGATTTCATTTCAACAATCTTCGAGTAATTCCCCAGTGGAAAGACTACGTTCGTCTCTATCCGAAATGTCCGAAACATACAAAATAATACTAAACAAAAGAAAAACAGAAACACTCTCTTGTGACCACGAAGACATCTTCTTTGAAACTTTGACAAATTATAATAACGCAGTTCTCTCGACAACAAAATGCACATCCTTCGAGGTTTTCCACGGAAGACCGCACATTATAAATCAAAACATCTCTCAAAACAACGAACACGACTACGTGCAAAAATTGAACTATTTTCGCAACACGATCTACCCAAACATTAAAAAGAACAAGGACGATAAAATGAAGGACCGTATAGCGCAATGAGCAATGAGAATAGGATCCAACCAGAAACTATCAATATAAGTAAAACAGTCTTTAGAAAGGAAAATAGAAGGAATAAACTAACGCCCGATTCACGAAACATATCGTTAAAAAGGACAACGGGTTGGCGTTTATATCACACAAGGATCAAAAAATCCACAAATCAAAAATAAAAAAAAAGGACCAAATAGTAACCACAGTTATATTTTTCCAGATTATACAGCGTTCCTTCGTATCGCGAGGATCGAACTGGGAAACGAAAGACTGGTACAATCATACAGACAAAATTAATCATACACAAAATTAATATAAAAGACCTCCTTGAAAATACAGAAAAATTCGAAACGACATTTATCGACCTGAAACAGAAATAGAATTTTCACAAGAGATAATTGACGGTTAAATACAATAACAATAGAATCCGAAGAACATTTATATAGATTGCCAACCTTAGAAACTTATATCGATAAATCATACAAAACATTCGATGTCAAAATACCTATATTTAAGACACAAATTATCCATTTAGCACAAGACCGGGCAGTTCTACTAAGCAGCATAAAAAAGGTGGAGACTATGCTGATCTCTGTCAATGGGACCCAGGAGTCCCTAAAGTACCTGGGTGGTATGATAAAACACCGACCATCGTTCAAGGACAAGTCATTAGCTAGACTCATGCCCAACGTCGGTGAACCCAGATATGCGGCCAGGAATAAGCTGGTGGCGGTAGCAAAGGTTTCGCTGCTATATGCTGCACCTATATGGAACAATGCCACTAGTAGGGGTTCATATCTTAAAAGAGCGCGCTAGTTACCAGTCTCTCCTGAGGTTGGTGTACTTCCATATGGTACTGACTTTTCTCTTCTGTGTTCCAAACTGAACTGAATTTACTTTATTTCTCGAATAAGAGCTTAATTTACAAGTTGTGTCCGAACTGTCGCAATTGACATCCTGTCCAATACTGAGCCGGCATTGCAACAAAGTGTAGTGATCCCTTGAGATCGCTGGGCGATAAACTGCTTCTAGGTGGCTTGGCGGGTGGTACCGAATTGCGTATACACTGTATGGTCGATTCGGTAACTCGTCCCCCCTGGAATTAAGCAAACAAAATGTAGATTGTGTAAAGGTGGGTTGTTGCTGAACTTTTCATGACAATTAGGTTGTCTTGGGTGGATAGAGACCGTAGGTGGAGTTTATATAAGTTTATGTCTTCGAACATGTTGTTAATATTGATCTTCTTGAATGACTCTATTGAGAGTTCTGTATTCGGTTCGAATTCCATCACAGTGTCGTCATTAGTTTAGCCGTTAATATTGACCGTGCAATTGTTAAATGTTGGTATCACTGACCCACTGACTGAGAAGGGTCTCTGGCAAGAGGATGTGACGTTGATTCTCACGGTGTTAAATAGGAAGATGTGGCGTTGTTCCACTTCCTTGATGACATTGCAGCCCGATGTCTTTAATGTCTCATGTTTTTCCTTTGATGCAGTGGATGTCGATTAGGTTGGTTTGTGCTCGTGCACTTTCGCATATGTAAGTCGTATGAACTTACGGACACTTTTCTTCAAAGTACGTAACTTGGTCGTTTTGTTTATATAAAATATAATTAGGTGTGATTAAGAATTTAGTTTGGTGTAGTGCAAGAGGGATCACGTGTGCTAAATGGAAAATGTGTGTCTAAAATATAGGTATTTTAACATTGAGTGTTATGTATGATTTATCGATATAAGTTTCTAAGGTTAGCAATCTATATAATTGTTCTTCGCATTTTATTCTTATGTTCTGATTTGATATAAATGTACCTATGGATTCAATTTCTGTTTCTGATAATATAAATTTAGGTATTATATTGAGTTTCGGTAGCAAAATACTTACCGCTTTGTTACTTATATGGTTTTGAAAAATATCTATGTTGAAATTAATTACTAGAATTAATTGGATTGGAGTAAGTGAATTTCGTTGTGTTCGTCATTGAGTGTCTTATATATATAGTTATTGTAGTTTTTAATGAATTTGTTGATAACTGTTTGTTCTTGGTTTATGTGTTGTGTAATATTTTTAAATCTTAAAGTAATTTCCTTGTTAAGTATATTTTGTTGAATAATTTATTGTGTAATTTGATTTTTCTTTTCCTTTACAACGTTAAACTTATCATTTATTTATTAGGCGTCTTTAGCGTCCATATTTCCTGTCACAACTCCTATTTAACTGCCAAGACCGTTCACCAATCCTATTTTTTCTTTCCTTGAGGGTATTAATGCTTTAGTTTTGATTTTAAACTGGTCAACTTTTTTTTCAAAAAGTCAATTATCTCTTGTGAAAATTTTATTTGTTTCAGGTCGTTTCGAATTTTTTTTCTGTTCAAGAAGGTTTTATAATCATTTTGTGTTTTAGTGTTTGTATGATTGTACCAGTCTTGCGTTTCTCAGTTCGATCCTCGCGATCTTGTCGTGTTTCTCATACTGTTGAATCTTGATAAACTGTGCTGTTACGCAGTATAATCTGAAAAAATGTAACTCGGGTTACTATTTGTTTTTTTTTTTTTTGATTTATGTATTTGTTGATCCCTGTGTGACGTCAACCCGTTGCTTTTTTTTTAACGATATGTTTCGTGAACGGGGCGTTAGTTTATTCCTTCTATTTTCCTTTCTAAAGACTGTTCTACCTATATTGATAGTTTCTGGTTGGTTCTTGTTCTCATTGCTCTTAGCTATACGTTCCCTCATTTTATCGTCCATGTTCTTTTTATTGTTTGGGTAGATCGCGTTGCGAAAATCGTTCAGTTTTTGCTGGTGGTCCTGTTCGTTGTTTTGAGAGATGTTTTGATTTATAATGTGCGGTCTTCCGTGGAAATTCCCGAAGGGTGTGTATTTTGTTGTCGAGTGAACTGCGTTATTATAAGTTGTCAAAGTTTTAAAGAACACGTCTCGTGGTCCCAAGAGAGTGTTACTGTTTTTCTTTTGTTTAGTATTATTTTGTATGTTTCGGACATTTCGGATAGAGACGAACGTAGTCTTTCCACTGGGGAATTACTCGAAGATTGTTGAAATGAAATCATGTGTAATTCTATGCTATACTGAGCACAAAAGTCTTTAAAAAGTTTGTTTGTCAAAAAATTTGTCTGATTGTATAAATGTTTACGTGTATAATTTGCATTGGGGCTAGGGGAGGTTCTGTTTCTGAATATTCGAGTCTTTGCGGTTGCCTATCGAACTTAAGTGCTTAGCAGACGTCGCTGTCGTTAAAATTGTGTGAATCTTTGGTTTTTTGGTATATTGACCTTTTTAAATGAGCTACTGTCTCGTCTTTTCCCCTGTGGTTATATGCGTATTTCTGCTTCTTGTTCGTGTGGGTCGGTTATGACTTTTAAGAGGTTCGTGCATCTAATAACCTTGTATAGTTTGGTTGGTAAAAAGTATTCTATCATGGTTTCTTCAATAGTTTTGAAGATTTCGTCGAGTGCAAAGATAGCAAAAGTTTTGTTGGGCTTAAGTATTTGTTTTAGAATATTAGTCTTTTTTTCTGTATCGTAATGTGACTTTGATGACACATGACATCATTTCAACAATCTTCGAGCAATTCCCCAGTGTATAAATAATACTAAACAAAAGAAAAACAGAAACACTCTTTTGTGACCACGAAGACATCTTCTTTGAAACTTTGATAAATTATAATAACGCAGTTCACTCGACAACACAATACACATCATTCGAGGTTTTCCACGGAAGACCGCACATTATAAATCAAAACATCTCTCAAAACAACGAACACGACTACCGGCAAAAACTGAACGATTTTCGCAACACGATCTACCCAAACATTAAAAAGAACATGGACGATAAAATGAAGGACCGTATAGCGCAATGAGCAATGAGAATAGGATCTAACCAGAAACTATCACTATAGGTAGAACAGTCTTTAGAAAGGAAAATAGAAGGAATAAACTAACGCCCGATTCACGAAACAAATCGTTAAAAAGGACAACGGGTTGACGTTTATATCACACAAGGATCAAAAAATCCACAAATCAAAAATACAAAAAAAGGACCAAATAGTACCACAGTTATATTTTTCCAGATTATACTGCGTATCGCGAGGATCTAACTGGGAAACGAAAGACTGGTACAATCATACAGACAAAATTAATCATACACAAAATTAATATAAAAGACTTTGGAAATACAGAAAAATTCGAAACGACATTTATCGACCTGAAACAAATACAATTTTCACAAGAGATAATTGACGGTTAAATACAATAACAATAGAATCCGAAGAACATTTATATAGATTGCCAACCTTAGAAACTTATATCGATAAATCATACAAAACATTCGATGTCAAAATACCTATATTTAAGACACAAAAAATATCCATTTAGCACAGGACCGGGCAGTTCTATTAAGCAGCATGAAAAAGGTGGAGACTATGCTGATCTCTGTCAATGGGACCCAGGAGTCCCTAAAGTACCTGGGTGGTATGATAAAACACAGACCATCGTTCAAGGACCACGCGACTTACGCCAGCAAGTCATTAGCTAGACTCATGCCCAAAGTCGGTGGACCAAGATATGCGCCCAGGAATAAGCTGGTGGCGGTAGCAAAGGTTTCGCTGCTATATTCTGCACCTATCTGGAGGAATGCCACGGTTCATATCTTAAAAGAGCGCGCTAGTTAGCAGTAACTCGTCCCCCCTGGAATGAAGCAAACAAAATGTAGATTGAGTAAAGGTGGGTTGTTGCTGAACTTTTCATGACAATTAGGTTGTCTTGGGTGGATAGAGACCGTAGGTTGAGTTTATATAAGTTTATGTCTTCGAACATGTTGTTAATATTGATCTTCTTGAATGACTCTATTGAGAGTTCTGTTTTCGGTTCGAATTCCATAACCGTGTCGTCATTAGTTTAGCCGTTAATATTGACCGTGCAATTGTTAAATGTTAGTATCACTGACCCACTGATTGAGAAGGGTCTCTGGCAAGAGGATGTGACGTTGGTTCTCAAGGTGTTAAATAGGAAGATGTGGCGTTGTTCCACTTCCTTGATGACATTGCAGCCCGATGTCTTTAATGTCTCATGTTGCCGTTTTACCGTGGAATATTTCTTTGATGTTGTGGATGTCGATTAGGTTGGTTTGTGCTCGTGCACTTTCGCATATGTAAGTCGTATGAACTTACGGACACTTTTCTTCAAAGTACTTAACTTGGTCGTTTTTATTATATAAAATATAATTAGGTGTGATTAAGAATTTAGCTTGGTGTAGTGCAAGAGGGATCACGTGTGCTAAATGGAAAATGTGTGTCTAAAATATAGGTATTTTAACATTGAGTGTTATGTATGATTTATCGATATAAGTTTCTAAGGTTAGCAATCTATATAATTGTTCTTCGCATTTTATTCTTATGTTCTGATTTGATATAAATGTACCTATGGATTCAATTTCTGTTTCTGATAATATAAATTTAGGTATTATATTGAGTTTCGGTAGCAAAATACTTACCGCTTTGTTACTTATATGGTTTTGAAAAATATCTATGTTGAAATTAATTACTAGAATTAATTGGATTGGAGTAAGTGTATTTCGATGTGTTCGTCATTGAGTGTCTTATATATATTGTTATTGTAGTTTTTAATGAATTTGTTGATAACTGTTTGTTCTTGGTTTATGTGTTGTGTAATATTTTTAAATCTTAGAGTAATTTCCTTGTTAAGTATATTTTGTGTAATAATTTATTGTGTAATTTGATTTTTGTTTTCCTTTACAACGTTAAACTTATCATTTATTTGGTAGGCGTCTTTCTCTTTTTTCTTTCCTTGAGGGTATTAATGCTTTAGTTTTGATTTTTAACTGGTCAACTTTTTTTTTCAAACTGTCAATTATCTCTTGTGAAAATTTTATTTGTTTCAGGTCGTTTAATGTCGTTTCGAATTTTTGTTCTGTTCAAGGAGGTCTTTTATAATAACTTTGTTTTGTAAGTGTCTGTAAGAGTGTACCAATCTTGCGTTTCTCAGTTCGATCCTCGCGATCTTGTCGTGTTCCTCATACTATTGAATCTTGATAAACTGTGCTGTTACGCAGTATAATCTTGAAAAATGTAACTGTGGTTACTATTTGTTTTTTTTTTTTTTTTTTTTTTTTGATTTGTGCATTTATTGATCCCTGTGTAGCGTCAACCCGTTGTCCTTTTTTTAACGATATGTTTGGTGAACGGGGCTTAAGTTTATTCCTTCTATTTTTCTTTCTAAAGACTGTTCTACCTATATTGATAGTTTCTGGTTGGTTCTTATTCTCATTGCTCTTAGCTATACGTTCCTTCGTTTTATCGTCCATGTTCTTTTTATTGTTTGGGTAAATCGCGTAATTCTATGCTATACTGAGCACAAAAGTCTTTAAAAAGTTTGTTTGTCAAAAAATTTGTCAATTATAGTTAGTATTGTTTTTCCGTTGATTGTAAAATGTCTACGTGTATAATTTGCATTGGGGCTAGGGGAGTTTCTGTTTCTGAATATTCGAGTCTTTGCGGTTGCCTATCGTACTTAAGTGCTTAGCAGACGTCGCTGTCGTTAAAATTGTGTGAATCTTTGGTTTTTTGGTATATTGACCTTTTTAAATGGGCTACTGACTCGTCTTTTCCCCTGTGGTAATATGCGTATTTTTGCTTCTTGTTCGTGTGGGTCGGTTATGACTTTTAAGAGGTTCGTGCATCTAATAACCTTGTATAGTTTGGTTGGTAAAAAGTCATCATGGTTTCTTCAATAGTTTTGAAGATTTCGTCGAGTGCAAAGATAGCAAAAGTTTTGTTGGGCTTAAGTATTTGTTTTAGAATATTAGTCATATTTTCTTTATCGTAATGTGACTTTGATATTGTTCTTCTCATTTTGTTTTTGAAAATGGAAATGGCTTGTTTCGCGATTTTGAAGACGATTTGTATGTTGAATTCGTTTAGTGGTTTACTGGAAAGGGAGATTAGGTCGGAGGTGAGCGTCTGCTACCAAGTTCTGAGATCCTTTTTTGTATATTATCTCATAGTCGTATTCCAGTAATTGTAGTTTCCATCAACCCAGTTTTGAATTTGGTTCTTTGAAATTCATAAGCCACGTTAATGGTCTATAATCCGTAACAATTTTATATTTCTGTCTGTATAAGTAGGGACGAAAGTGTTTTGTTGCCCATATAAAAGCTAACATCTCTTTGTGCGTTCTGCTAGCGAAGGACACAGGCTTATCGTGGTTAAGCGTGCCTTGAGATAATACCGCCCCAATGGCGAAGCTACTAGCTTCTGTGGTTAATATAAAGGGTTTGCTGAAGTCGGGGTATTGGAGGATCGGGTTGTTGCATAGCAGCGTTTTGCAAGTTTCAACGGTTCTAATGTATTCCTCATCTATTTTGACTGTTGTTTTGCCTTTTAGTTGTTGTGTCAGAGGTTTGGTGATCGCTGCGAATTTCCTTATGAATTTTTTATAATAACCGAGTAGACCCAGAAATGACTTAATATGTTTTTGGGTTTTTGGCATAGGCAATGCTTTAGTGGCAAGTAACTTTCGGTTTTATACCAGAATTGGTAACCACGGG
This sequence comes from Drosophila mauritiana, assembly GCF_004382145.1. Taxonomy (NCBI): domain Eukaryota; kingdom Metazoa; phylum Arthropoda; class Insecta; order Diptera; family Drosophilidae; genus Drosophila; species Drosophila mauritiana. The sequence goes on from NW_022881575.1 coordinate 323,691, forward strand.
ACCCAGATATTCGATTTCTTTCCGGAAAAATTTCTATTTCTCCGGTTGAAGTTTAAGGTTTGCTTTACTTAGTTCGTCAAATACCAGCTTTAGATCATTGACATGTTCCTGGAGCGATGACGAAAAGACTATGATGTCATCGAGATAAATTAGGCAACATTTACCATTATGGTCTGCTAGTGTGTTGCCGAAAGGCATTCTTAAAAATTCGAAATGTCCGTCTAATGCCGAAACGGCCGTCTTTCTAATGTCTTTGGGATCCATTTCCACTTGATGGTACCCACTTGCTAAGTCTAGAGCTGTGAAATTTGTTGCTCTACCTATCCTGTCTAACACGTAGTTTATAATAGGCATGGGATGTGTGTTCTTGACGGCCTTCTCCTTAAGCTTTCTATAGTCGATCACCAATCTCCATTTTTTATTACTTGGGCTGTCGGTTTTTTTTGACACCAGAAAAATAGGTGCGCCGCAAGGGGAGTGGCTGTGCCTAATAATATCTTGGTCCAAACGTTTTGTTATTTGTCATCATATCTCCTATCTTTCTATGGGACTATGACGGAATGTTTTTGAATGCAGTGGGATTTCGTCTGTAGTCTGTATTCTATGTTTAACCAGGCTCGTGAAGGTTAGGCTATCTCCCTCATGGTAAAATAGTTGTGGAAATTTCTTGCAAAGGTTTTTAAATGCGGTAAATTCCTCGACGTTTAAGTGGTCAGTCTGCAGTTGGGTAAGAATGTCGGTCTTGTCTTGGGGTATGTTGTCATTGACCTCAAAAATTGCATTTATTTCGATATTTTTTGTACTACTCAACTTGTAATGCTGAGTCGAGATACAGTTTCTGTTTGTCTTGTGATTTTTTGACCTCTTCCATGAAAGTAAGGTTGTTCTTAGCCTGATACAATCCTCCTGATATGAGGATGTCTTCTGAAATTTGTGTTGTTTCGCACCAAAAGGCTCCGTTAGCGATGCTAACGGGTAGTTTCACAATGTTCTTGGAAGTTTCCTCTAGAACGTGGAGTTCTGATGCTGTATTGTTTTCTGTGTGCATTACGATTTTAAAGTGTTGAGTTTCTAGTACCGATTTTTGAATATCGACTATTGCCTTCACTCTTTGTAAGATGTCCATACCAATTAATCTATCGAATAATTGGTGGAATCTGAACAGAATTAGCTTGTAAGATGTATTATCTGAGAATTCTTAGAATAAAGTTACTCTGATTTCTTGGTAGACTTTGTGCACGTTAAGTGCGGTTTTAATTGAAATTGGGTTTGTTAGGTTAATTCGGTCCGTGTTTAGGTTTAATTCTGGGTTAATGAATGACATAGTCGCCCCTGTGTTTATTTTGAATTTTACAGGGTATCCAGATTTTAGGTGGATTATAACGTATGGCAAGGTGGACCCGGTCCCTCGATTAATTAAGTACCCTGTTTGTTTCTCGAGGCACTTGGTAGAATTTTTAAATCCTCATCTATACTATGTAGTTGATTGTTAAGAGCAAATTCGTTTGAAGTCTGTTCTATATTGTTGATAGTACCCCTAGTCCTGTTGGAGTTTGAGCTATCAGGTCTGTTGTGTTCGTAATTACGGTTAGTTGGCTTTTTTTTGGCATAATTGCTGATATGTCATTTCTTTTTTATTGGTAGTTGTCTCTTAAATTCGGAGTGTATTCCTGGTTGGTTCTCTTTCTATCTTAGTCTCTTGGTCTGTGAGTAATGGTCCGTTTTGTCGTCTGTACTCTGTCTGCCAGGTTTTCTGCTTCTTCTTATTCTCTAGAAAATAAATGTCCCTTTCCTTGATAGCCCATTCGAAGGCTTCTTGGAGGTTGGTAGCTCTCATGGACCTTACCGCTAGTCGAAGTGGGGCTTTGATACCCCTTATGAACGTATTTAAGCAAGTGTCCGCGAAAAATGTCTTGTTTGTCTTAATAGATATTATTTCGTATTCTTTAGTGTCGGTTAGTTTGAAAAAGGTCGTTTTAATTTCGCAGATTTTTTCGAATAGTGTTTGAAAAGGAAGTTTAGCATAAGCGTCTCGCTTGTCGGAACAATGCGTCCTTGATTTCATCCCAGTTAGGGCTGGCTCCGGATGTGTGAAGAGCATCGTCGGCCTTACCTTCGATTTTCTGCCTAATTGCCCTTAGAAGCATTTGTCCGTAAGGTGTGTTATCGGTTTCTCTGATAAATAGGAGAATTTCTTCTACATTATTAATGAAGTCGCTAAGTTTTTTGGGGTTGCCGTCATAAGGCGGTAGGAGGCAGATTATGTCCGGAATCTTAAGAGGCGAAACTAGGTCCATGTTGCTTATTTGGATAGCCGCTTGATCAAGTGGCGGAGAGCTTGCTGACGAATTCATTGACGATGTTGAAGGCAACCTTAATACAGTCTGGAGTTGTTGTTGTTCGGGTTCTTCCCTAACGTCCGTTAGACTAGTGCTAGCCTTGATCTTGCTTCTGGTGTTCGGGATAAGTTTCTTGACTTTCCCAATAGTCGACATCTAATAACTCGTCTTTCTACTAGTTACTGTGTTTAAATTGTGATTCGGCTTATTTATTTTATGATTATTTTCTTTAAATTGAACGTTGTGAAGGTGTAGTGTAAGAGCAGTGTGCTACTAACTATAAAGTTGCTTATGTTATACGTGTAGTGGTAGACTTCTTTCCTTGTCGTTAGAATGTTTAATATCTGTAATGTAGTGGTATGTTATTGTTTTTTATATTTTTGTGCAATATTAATAGTTTTGTTTCAGCGGTAGTACAAATGGTTATAGAGTTTTTTTTTTTATTTTTTTTTATAAATACATTTTTTGTTTTTATTATTATTTTTCTTTCTTTTTTTTCCTTCTTTTCCCTATTTTGTCCTACCCTTCAGTGACCCGTTTGAATCGGTTCGTGTGCGTCCAGTGTGTCGAAGCGTTTGCTTGACTTAATTCAGTGACCTGTTAAACAATGAACCGATTCGCGTCCAGCATTGGATAGGTTCGGGCTTGACACTAGTTTAATATATGATAGTGAACCATTCTCATTATTGGTATTTATATATAATATGTATATTATTATGTGTATAATATTTTGTTGTTGTGTTTTGTTTTGTCCTCCTTTTATTTTTCTGCTCATTGTATTATGGTGGTGCAGCTGTCGGACCGCCGTTGTATCATACGCCTCAGTGACCCGTTCGAAAAAGTTCGTGTTGCGTCCAGCGTGCCCAAGCGTCTGCTTGGCTTGCTTCAGTGACCTGCTCAACGACGAACCGATTCGCGCCCAGCGCCTTTTTTTTTTTTACCCATTGTATTATGTTGGTGCAACGGTCGGACCGCCGTTGTATCATACGCCTCAGTGACCCGTTCGAACAAGTTCGTGTTGCGTCCAGCGTGCGAAACGTCTGCTTGGCTTGCTTCAGTGACCTGTTCAACGACGATCCGATTCGCGTCCAGCGCATCGATACAACCAGCGGCTGTCACATAGCCATGTCGTTGGTTATGTATCAGCCGTTTGCCCCGACACTGTTTGCACGTCACACCGAGGAGGCCGAAAAGAACCGCATCGAACTTGTTGTTCGGTGACATCGAGCTCCCAGCGATGTGTGGGCGTATGGCCGATGCAAAGTTTATTGACATAATTTTTGACTTTCTAAGTTTTACATTATCGCTGATAGTTTAAATAATTATGATTATTAATATTTTATTTTATTTATTCTTATTTGAAAATTCATTTAATTTCTTGATATTATTTTTTTATTTATACGTTGTTGTTTGTTTTTCTCTTTTTTTTTTGTACACCACCTTTCACACCACTACACGGCTACTCACAATACAAGACTTATTATGATTTTCATCCTGGTGCAGGTGTCCCTTGGGGTTGTATCCTGTCCGTAAATCGACTGCGCCAGTTACCAGTATCTCCTGAGCTTGGTGTACTTTCGTAAGGTATTTTCATTTAAGACAATCGGTCTTTTCTCTTCTGTGTTCCAAACTGAACTGAATTTACTTTATTTCTCGAATAAGAGCTTAAGCTACAAGTGTTTACAAGAATGCTTATGTTGTCTTAATTGTGTCCGCGAAAATGATGTTGCGGCAGTTCCAGTTCTTCATCCGAACTGTCGCAATTGTCATCCTGTCCAATGCGATGTGATCACTTGAGATCGCTGGCCGATGAACTGCTTCTAGGTGGCTTGGCGGGTGGTACCGAATTGCGTATACACTGTATGGTCGATTCGGTAACTCGCTCGGTGCTATTAGAGGATTCAGGACTATATCCGAAGACGCGGCACTAGCTCTACCAGACTAGCCGCGTCGCTGCTGGGTGAGTGGCAGATCAGATGACAAACGTCGCTACGGGGGAGGTGGTCTTACCAGCTCATCCCTGGGTTGGCGGTATGTGCAAGTGCCAACCCAAATTCATGGACTACCATCTAACCGAATCATCCTGTTCTGCGTCGATTGTGAGGAAGCAGCAGAGCACGTACCAGTGCACTGCTCCGAGGTTGCGATGTAGAGGGAGCACATAAAGACGCTGTCAGGTGCCCCGTACAGCCCTAGTGTCGTGTTCGCGGCTATGTTGGTGACCAGCGAGGCATGGGAGCTGCTCATCGAAGTCAAGACTTGACTGGCAGTCCCCGTGTGCGAGCACGGACTGGAGAGCACACGGAGGTTTTTGTGGTAGTACGTAGGCACTAGGGATTATGAATCGTAAATGCCACCTACGGAAGGTAGGTTGTATCTTTGGAAGATTTTAATTTTCTTACCGTAAGTCGAATAATAAAATAAAAAACAATTTGGGGCTCACCCTTGACACTAATCTAACATGAAAAGAACACATCATGTAAAGGTCAAGCTCATAAGCCAAAAAAGTAGGCAAATGAACTGTTTTCTTCAGAGAAGAAGAAGAAGAAGGGCAGCTTCATACACAAACATTAAACGGTTGGAAATAGCCAAGAACAAACACTACTAAGGCAGATAATAAAAGCTCCATTCTATGTGCGGAACATGCTGGCGTAGCTAATCTATTCCCTGGTAATCCCAAATGGGAATGCAGAGAGTATTGCGGCTGACCTCATGAATATGCATGGTATGCTCCAATATACCACCAGTGAATTGGATTGTAGACCACGCTAGTTCCGATAACAAGAAGGCAGAAATCACAACTTCTTCATTGGCTAACCTCAACGTCGTTGCAGATAGATAGTTCCTTAAGGCCATAATCAGAATCGTCCGAACAATAATTACTATCGTCAGAGTAATAATTATAAAAGGGGGTATAATAATAACAGACAGAATTATAAAAATTTTTCAGAGAGAAATAATTTTAATCGATATCTAGCACAAAAAACTGAACCGCTAATCCCATTAAAAAGGGAAGCAACTGGGAACGTAAGTTAACCAGTCCAGAAAGGTATAACATAACATTGATGAAGATCATTTTTTAGATCAGAACTCTACAGGTGAATGCCTCAAATATCAACAAGCTCCACAAGAGAGGCGAGAGGACACCCCTTGGGGGCATATTGTGGTAGATACTGTGGACGACTTTCCTCCTATAGTGGCCATGGCTCGCCTAGATGCCAGTAATGATTTTATCGATCTACTGGTTGTTGCATCTAGACCTCTTCTTGCCAGGGATGCGTTGACCGCCTCATGAGAGGTATTGTCGAATGCACCCTGTATGTCTAAGAAGGCACATAGCGCCACTTCCTTATGAGTAAGTGAATCCTCTATAAGGCTTTTCAGGTGATATAGGGCAGTATCAGTTGATCTGCCCGCCCTGTAAGCATGCTGCGTCCGTTGGAGCGGATGCTCTACAAGCAGAATGCTTCTAATGCTGACATCCACTAGCATTTCCAACGTTTTTAGCAAAAACGATGTCAAGCTGATGGGTCTGAACGACTTCGGATCAGTGATGTCTTTCTTTCCAGCTATTGGAATGAAGACCACTTTTGCTATACTCCAGGCAGTAGGTATGTGTCCTAAAGCTAGGCTGCTGATCAGTATTTTCCTGATTGGCACTGCGAGCTGATTTAGCGCTCGTTGTAGCAGGATTGGCTGAATGCCGCCTGGACCACGAGATTTGAAGGGCTTGAATGTACCAATTGCCCATCTTAATCTCTCTGTTTTTACTATTGATTTAGCTTTGGCCCAATCAGTAGCACACGGTCGACTTTGTGCCGTTACCGGGGTATTCCCATCCGTTTGAAGCGTGTTTCCCTGAAAGTGAGTTGCCAGTAGTAGCTCCAGTTTCTCCTTACTTCCTATAGTATAGGAGTTATCCTCCGTATGTAGTGCCTGATTTGATTCTGGCATTCCTTTGGAGATTGCTCTGTGAAGTCTTGCGCCTTCACATGTGTTTACTATTGCCTCACAGAAGGTTCTATAGTTCCTTCGATTGGCTTTCCTGATCTCATGGTTATACATAGTCAGTTTATTCCGGTAGGCATCCCAGTTCCCTTCTCTTTTTGCTTTGTTAAAGAGACGCCTGGTCGCTTTCCGTAACTTCTCCAATTGGTCGTTTCACCATGGAGCATCTTTTTCCCTCTTGGCTCGACTAAGGGAGCAGTTTTCTCTAAACGCGTTAGTAAGACACGAGTTAATATCTCCTACGACGGCCTCCAGTTTTAGAGTGGTACGGAGTTTCCCGGTTACCCAGAAGCTGGATTCCGCAGTATGGAGGCATTGAACCCTTCCCAGTTCGTATTTCTGGTATTGCGCCTACGCTCGCTACATTCTAGATTTAGCCCTATGTTAAAACGAATAGTTCTGTGATCTGAAATTGACTCCTCAGGAAATACGTTCCAGTCGGTTTTATGCGAAGCCACTGATCTGCTGGAAAGTGTAATGTCCAGAACCTCAGATCTTACCCAGGTAACAAATGTCGGAACATTGCCGACATTTAGGATTTCTAGATTGTTATTCAAGATAAATTCTAAGAGTGACTCACCTCTTTGATTTACGTCGCTGCTGCCCCATATCACGTGATGTGCATTATTCTGTCAGTGCAGTGATTTCGGGCGGTGGGCCTCGTCACCGGAAAAATATACCGATGCCACCACAGTCTTCTTGGCTGCTCCCACATCTTCTACCACGATCGGTACACAGTCCCGCGTGAGAAATTATATAATAAGTATATAATAATTAATACTTCTACATGCCAGGATACAGGCTCTAGGGCTAGAGGCCCGTTGATCCCAAATTACCTTGGCGTTCTTCACGTACAGTCCTTTTATTCTCTGGTTATACCAGGGTTCCTGTACCAGGGCTAGCCCAAGATGTTGTTTGGTGAACATCCTTGCCAGCACAGCTGAAGCCGCCTTGGCGCGATGGATGTTCACCTGAGCTATCCATGTACTTCCGACCATTAGATGATCGGCTCCATCGTCGGCGTTGCTGATCTGGAGATACTCAGATCACCATTCACCGGTATCGCTTTTTCCTTACTCAGCAGGTCTAGTTCCATACCTAGCTCCTGAGAGGATAACGGGGTCTGATCCCCCATCTCGATGATGGTCGCATCAAGATCCTCATCATCCGCCAGATCCTCGCTGGATTCGGAGAGCTTATTGGGCTTCCCCTTCTCCGCGGAGACTGTTGGATTTCGATGAATCTCGACCTGTCTTGTGCCGGATTTGATCGCTTTGGCCTTCTTTAGACCACAAACTGAGATGTCTCCAAACCTGAAGCTCAGCTTGTGATCACTAGAGATAATCTTGGCGCATGAGTTGTCATCAATGCCAAGGCTGAGGAGCGAGCCACCACCCTCAATCTTCCTTGATATGAGACGCCAGTTCTCAGTGTCCAAGTCATTCTGTTTCTTGATCAATTCCATGATCCACTTTGTTGTTTTGTCCCCTGTCCTGGGGCAGAAGATGGTGATGTTGTGTGACGATGGCAGGTCGTCGCCCATCCTTACCTCCAGGGAGACACCGCTCCACTTACTGAGGCTTGGGACTGCTGATTGCAGCCACTCAGCAGTGGTTGCGTTGCGGCAGTCCACTATCAGGTGGCCCAACCTGAAGTGGATTCCTCCCGACTTGATTGGAGAATCCCAACCGGAGAGGACTATTTCCTCCAGTAGTGCGTCCTCGAGCTGTGAGAGGTTCTTACTGCTGAGGATGACTTTGGGGTACCCCTCTGGTACGACCGCAACCTTAATGGCCCCAGTTACGGTTGCATATGATGGTTTGCGTACCTCAGTTGCCTTTGCAGCCCTTGAGGTACTTGGGCCATCGAAGGGAGCAGTAAGTGGCCTGCTCTTCTCCACATTCTGCCTCTTAGGCGTTTCCGTCGGAGGCGTCAGGGTGGTGTTTGCCCGCTTCGAAGTAGAGTTGGGGTTTTGTTCTAGCGGCTACGGTGTCTTGGCCACAGACAAAGCTTCTGCGGGTGACTTGCCCTGCTGAAGGTAACGAAGATACCACTTCGTTCTGGCCCCGCTCAGCCCCTTACGGTTAGGTTCATCCCGGGCCCCAGGCTGACCAAGTTGCGGTAATGGGTTTTTAGCCCGTCCCGCTTGGCCGGCTTGGACCACATTCTAATGACTCGGTGTGGCTGCCCGATACTTCCCTCCCGCAACTGGGCGTGCGTGTGCCGTTGGCGCTCTCCGTTTAGGAGCATTTTTTGGTGTTACCACCGAAGTAGGCCGCTCTCCGTCAAGGAGACAGTCCTCGTAATGTCTTGCGACATTTCCCGCAGTCAAGGCCTGCGGTATTTTAAAATTATTTAGTCTATTGCTCATAGTACCCACGAGTTGCAGAGAAATAAAAGGTTCGCCAGGGCAGAGATCAGCAGTACCCGGGTAAGGCTAACTAGACCGGGCGGGTGGAAATTTTTGAGAGTTACCAGCTCCAGCCCAACTACGATTAGCCAGCACTCTTAGCAGAGACATGACCTAACTAAGAGCCTGTTTCCAGCCGCCCACGCGTGGAGAGTGTAGTTGCACTTCCAGTAGTGTGTCACAATTACGGCGCGTATCACCGTTGGTGGCGCGTTGATCCCCTTGTGATACCTACTGGCGTGGCGGCCATAATATATATTTACACCTAATTACATTTTTGGTTTCTATTTTGTTGACATATTGACCATTTTTTATTGGTTTAATTAGAATTTCTTCACATAGTTTGGTATCGATTACAGGGATTTTTACAATATAGATTAACATTGGTAGGTTACTTGCTATGTTTACTTTTGCTATGTGCATGGCTTCCTCAAAGTTTGTGTAAGGTAATTGATTCTGATCTAATATTCTTTTAACTTCTTTGATCTCCTCGTCTCCTAGTATTTGGGGGTTGCTAATGTCTGATTTTGCCCTCTGTATGCCCTGATTAAGATTAAGAATTTCTTCTTTAAGCATTTGAATTTAAAACAATAATGTGGTGCTAGTATCCCTTTGAGCGTCTCCTTCATATTTTAGGCTGTTTATTAAATTTCTATTGGCCAGAGTGATTTTATTAATTTGTCAATGATATGCCTATTAAGAATAACCTGGTTATTGTTGTTAGTTAAAGCTGAATTTATTTTTTCTTGAATTATTTCAAAATCTCTTCTATCTGGAGATCCATCCAGCCATTTCCAAGCACTACCTATTAGATCTATATGTCTTTTCTTTATACTCCTGACATTCAAGCTATAGATTAGGTTTTTAGAAATCCTGACTTCCTCTATTATGAAGGGTAAAATTGGGTCGTAAGTTTTTAATTTCATTAAGGCTGTCTGGCTTATTTTATCAATTGTTTTTTCATATTACTTTATGTCAATAATATGGATTAATCGATTATTATTATGTTTGAACCTTGGCTAGTCCTGTTGTCAGTGTCACAATGTCAGAATTAGTGTAGTCCGTTATTTGTACGTCCGCAGCGCACACAGTCAGAAGGGCTCCGTAAGTGACAGTGTTTAATTTCGAATTAGTTTTTTATAAATTATTCTCCCGCTTTCTGCTGTAGTGTTTCTGTTTTCCTTGACAATTTCTTTTTTGTATCTGGGTGACAATTTGGTGCCTAATCTTTTATTGTTTTGTACGAATATTTCTTGTCCAGGATAGTAATTTTTATCTGATTCCTACTTTTATTATGGTGAGCTAGATCCGTAATTTTCTGTCTTTCTTTCTGTAATAGTTTAGGTTCCAGAGATACTTTTCTGCCAAAGAATAAATCGGCCGGTTTCCTGTTTGTGGTTGAGTGTATTGAATAATTATATTTGACAACTGATCTCTCTATAAGGTCGTTTAATGAACTGTGTAATTTCTCGGCTTTTTGGCATCTAATCATTTCTGAAAGATTTGAATGAAAGCGTTCGATCTGACCGTTGGCTGAGCTGTTGTAGGGTGGTGCTTTATAGACCTTTATATTGAACTGGTCTTGCAGCATCCGCATTATGGGACCTGATCCAAGGGACTTTTCGTTACCTATTACCACTACTTCAGGAATACCAAAGTTTATTAATATTTCTTTCAGGGGTTGTTTTATGTCTTGGGTTGCTCGTGTAGGGGTACTATAAGCCCTCTTATGTAATTAAAACAGGAACGCAGGATTTAGCCTCTTCAGTTTATTCGGTACTTTGCATTTCCAGCTTTAGCATTCGGCTGACTTCCTCTCCGTTAGCGATCTGCCTCTATGCTTGTTGCTACAGAGCCGATGTTGCGAAACAGAGAGAATGCCACCCGAAAGCGAACCATGACTTAATGTTTATACACTTAATGTTTATATACTATGTTGCTATACTAAACTTATGTACCTCTAGCCTACTACATTTCGACCATCCTGACATTTAAGATCACCTGATCTTGTCGAAATTTTGAACTTATACTTATTACATTGTTCTTAGTCGCTATTTACCTAAAATATTTTTTTTTTTTTACTTTTCTTATCTTTAATTATACAAATTTACTTTCTACTCCCTATCCAATGTTTAACATTTTGACTACTCCAGACACCTTGATATGGATTGCGCGCCAATTGAAAACCTTCAACATCTTTAATTAAAAACCTATCATTTTTCAATACCTTCTCTATTACATATGGAACCTTATGTTTAGTTATTAGCTTTCTAGCAACTCCTCCTGTACTATCGAAATTCTTAACCATAATGTAATCTCCTACTTTGTACTGCGTACTTTCTTTTTTCTTATTATTATATCTTTTTTCATTATACCTCTGTGCTTTTAATTGCGATTCCGATCCTTTTCTTCTAATTTCTTGCAGGTCTCTAATTTCACTAACATTATCTAACTGTTCTAATTTCTGTCTTAATTCATCAACAACTTTTCCCTTTTGTTCAATTCCAAACAACATCTTGCTGGGAGATTCCGCTACACTTCTTTGTTTGGTATTATTCAGAGAAAATTCTACGTCTTCAATAACTGCATCCCAATGCAAGCCCTTTTCAATGTCTATTAATTTAGCTATCATAGGCCCTACTATTCTATTGACTCTTTCTACTTGTCCATTGACCTGGGGTGAACCTGTCGCTATCTTTATGGGTTTAATATTATACTCTTCCATACATTTTGCAAAATCTTCGGATGTAAAACAGGTCCCCCTATCTGATACTATAACTTTCGGCCTGCTATATGATCAAAAATAATCCTTAAAGGCTAGAATTACTTCCTTTGTGTTCGTTGTTTTTGTTGCGTATAACCTAACATATTTAGTGAATCCATCTATTATTACAAACAGATGTTTCTTTATTCTACCGTTATCTACCGGTCCATAATGATCGATATGTATTATCTCAAACGGCACGTTTCCCTTTGGGATGCTATGCAGCATTCCTTCTTCTTTTCCCGACTTCGGTGAAAATGCCACACATATCAAACAATTTCCTATATGCCTAACAACTTTTTCTTTCATATTCGAAAACCAATAAGTCTTAACAATAGCATCTATAACCTTATCTCTCCATTCTCTAAATTTTTCCTAATATCTTTCAACTTTTCATCTTTTGCTTGACAAATAATTAAATTATCTTCAAAACTATTAGTTTCTATCACTAATATGTTCGTATTTCTGCTCAATGCATCCACATGCTGCATATGCTTTCCTGCTTTATGAACTAACTCAAAATCGTACTCTAATAGTTCTAATGCCCACCTTGCAATCCTAGGATTTAATTCTACTCTATTTAACGTTAGAGTTAATGCGTTGCAATCCGTAACAATTTTAAATCTCTTTCCCTGTACATAGATTCTAAATCTTCTTAATGCATACAGGATGGCCAATGTTTTAAGTTCAAAACTATGATATTTGGCCTCATCCTTTGTTGTGACTTTCGAGTAATAAAATATAGGGTGCCATTTCATATCCTCTTTCTTTTGCAATAACACTGCACCAAAGCCTTGTGCACTTGCATCTGTATGTAACTCTATTTCATCCTTATAACAATATAACCCTAACACTGGAGATTCCACTAACTTTTTCTTAAGTGTCTCAAAACATTCTAACTCTTTTTTTCGAAAAAACGAAAATTCTTTGTCTTTCTTCAATAAGTCATATAAAGGGTTTGCAATCGTTGAAACCCCTTAATGAATCTTCTAAAATATGAACACAATCCTAAAAGCTTCTGAAATCATGCACCTTATCTGGTACTGGAAAATCTCTAATTGCTTCTATTCCCTTGTCATTGGCCTGTATTCCCTTACTTGTTGAAATGGAGTGGGCGGAAAATTGCCGTGGTTGTAGTTGCTGCGGCTGCTGCTGATTCTCCCTGAAATGAAACACTCGGGATCGACTTCACGAAAATTCCGTACTTTATTCGCGCACTTGTAACTTAAGACTACCTTAACACTAACAGTGGAAATACCGCGGGACCGCGGAGAGGTGAATACCTTGCGGAAAGGGAGGAGAGCGAGAGGAGAGAAGGAGAGCGCGAGCAGCGGTGCTTGCGAGCCGTGGAGGAGCTTTGAGTGCAAGCATTGGCCGCTTACACTGCCGCTCAACTGTTTGCGCCCTTCCGGCGTGAACATTCTCCCCCCCCTTGCGTAGGCATAGGTATCCCTGTCCGGCTAGACAGCAGGATCGGCCTCTTCATTTCGTGCACGTTCCAGAAACGGTCCATCCGAACACCGTGTTCTGCGCGACGGGCAACCCATCATCAATTTTTAGGAACCCCGGTTGGATCAAATTGGCATATACATCTGATCCCAACAAGAGGGAGATGGAGGCCGGCCGGTGGAAGCGCTCGTCCGCGAGACGAACACCGTCAAACTTGGCCCTGGCGTCTTATTAATAAGTACTGCCCGAAGGCGCTTTTCAGCGCTCAGTTTGTGGAACCTCGTGCACTTTCGAAGAGGATGGATTCCAGAGCAGACTCGGCAGCGGTAGGATTTAATACCTCGAGTACGTCTGCTCTCCAACGACTGGGTGGCACGAGGACGAGGAGCCATTATTGGAGGAAGTGAGTAAGTCTGCCAATAAAGAAATGAAAAAGCTTAGTGTGAGCCGACTACTATTTGGGCCCCGGAATGGGGGAAGTGCCCTAATCCCTAGGAACGGAGGACTCTTTGTCCTCCATCGGTAGCAGAATTACTTTGTGGACAGGGCGTTTTATGGTGCCGCGAGACGTAAGGATCTCAACGACTCGAATGCGATCGTCGGCTCCTGGAAAGGCAGAAACAATTCTGCCGAGCCGCCATTCGTTCGGTGGTAGATTGTCCTCCTTGACAACTACCATATCGTCGGCTTGTAGGTTCCTGGTCGGAAATTGCCATTTGCTTCGTTTATGGAGTTCTTTGAGATACTCCTCTTTCCACCGTGCACTAAACTGCTGATGTTGTGCTTTGAGGTGTTGCCATCGATTTATTATCGACTTGGCTTCGCCCTTTATCTCGGGCGAATCAGGGTCGCCTGTTTGGTGCACCTGGGTCGTGAAGGATGCGACCCGTTTCGGCTTACCCTTGGAAATCGGCCCCGTTAGCACCCACCCGAAAATAGTTTCTTGGCCCAGGAGCGAGCCGCAAATATTTTGTCGGGTGCCATCCATCATTATGGATGGTAGAATGTCAGCCCCGATCAGTACATCAATTTGAGAGTTCTCAAAAAAGGTAGGATCTGCCCAGCGGAGTGCGGGCAGGTCCTTCAAAGAATTCCGAGGGATCGAATAGGAGGGCAGTTTGCCTGAGAGCTCCGGAAGGACGTACGCTTCAGTGTCTAACTGTAGACCTGGCTTAGTAGGAGCGCGAATCCCGAAGTGACACAGCTTCGAGGATTTCGCGGAGACCGAATGATTTAACCCGGAGACTTGGGTCTGGGTGTTGCGGAACGGCAACTTGATGAGGTTGAACAGGCGTTCTGAAATGAACGTCGCCTCGGATCCCGAGTCGATTAAGGCTCGGGCTCGGTAGTTCGTCCCCAAATGGCACACGTCAATCATCGCTGTGCTCAGTAGGACGGCTGAAGTGCCGGACGCGAAGAAAGTTTGCACCGCTGAGGTGCTTGCCGATGCATTTCTGCTAGAGGGTCTCGGAAGTTGCTGTGTAGGGGGCGAGGTTGAGGAACTCGTATTTTCGGAATTTGGGGGGCTGCGATGCAGCAGCGTATGGTGCCTGCCCTTACATGTAAAGCAGCTGTGTGTGCTTGTGCAGTCACGTAGCTGGTGACCTCTGGCAAAACAATTCAGACATAGCTGCTTCTTTTTTATATATCCGGAGCGCGAGTCAACAGACATTTGAAGAAAACGCGGGCACAATCGTACCGGAAGGAGAACCACCTTAGAACATAAGTCACACCCTTTCTGTTTGGTGCTGACCTTTGTCTCGAAGGATTGAAGCCTTTTTGGAACCGCCTGAGTCGGTTTCATATCTTCGATGGCTTCCAATGTCCGATACCTTTCGCTCAGGAAGGCATTCATTTCTTCCCAAGCTGGGATCTCGGATTTGGTAGTTAGCGACTGTTCCCATAAGGACAGGGTCTGCTTGGGCAGTTTGCTCGCGCAAAGGAAAACCAAGAGACAATCCCAGTTTTCTGTGGATACCTGGGAATGCGCTAGTGCTGTTAAACACCCCTGAATCGTGGATTGTAGCTCTTTTAAAGCATGACCAGATTCTTGCGAAATTGAACTCAAGTTAAAAAGAAGCTTGAGCTGGCTGTTGACTAAAAGTCGCTTATTTTGGAACCGATCTCGCAGCGCCTCCCACGCCGAAGCAAAACCATCATTCGTGAGAGGAGATTTCGCCACGATGGCTTTTGCTTCGCCACTTGTTTTCGTGAGGAGATGGAATAGCTTCTCGACCGGAGTCAGCCTGGGGTTGTTTACGTAAATTGCCGTGAATAGGTCCCGGAAAGTGGGCCATCGGAGGTAGTCGCCATCGAAGACTTCCGTGTCGCATGGAGGTAAGCGGCAGCCGGACGAAATTAGCGGCTGAGAGGGTGCTTGCGCGACTTGAGGCGTTGCTCTGTCGATTGTTTCGCCAATTTGTGCTGCACATGTCTCGTATACTGAGTAGCAGTAGTCATATTTGGCCTGGAGAATAGGCACTGTGTCGAGCGATCCTTCTTGGGCCATTAGGTCAGAGCATGTTTCGTACTCTCTTTCCACTTTGTCCCATAAGGCTCGCACCTGTTGCAGACGGACTTGTAACGTGTGTAGGGACGGAGAGGCTTAATCTGGAGTGTTGATCTTCGCTTCGAAAAGGCTTACGCGATCGCTGACGGCGATGAATTTATGCAACGCTGCGTTTGCGGGCGTCGGCTGCTCAGAGGATGCCATTCTCTTTGTGGTAGAGCGTGTGACGCGGAGGAAATCAATCCCGACAGCGGAGGGACTCTCGGATTTTCTCGATAGAGAAGACTCACTAGACGCTCGCGTCACTGGTCGGGAAATGACCAACCTAGGAGTTGTCTTCGAACTGGTCGATGGCAAAACCTTTGCTTTCGGAGTGGGAGTCGCGGGTTTGACCCTGGGACTAACGGACTTGGGTGCTGGCCTACCGCGAGTGGATAGCGGAGATTGCGGGTTGAACTTTTGTTCTTTTCCAGGTGCGGGTGTCTTTTTCTTGTCTCCCTCTAGGGGCATGCTCAGCTATGCCCTAGGAGAAGGAAGTCAAGAAGGCCTGCACGCCGCAAAAAATGTGGAATTGAAAAGGACCAGACCCAGAGGGCATCCAAATCTGGATGGACAAAGGATCCCGTCGGAATTCGGGAGAAAGTTGCAATTGGGATCTGAAGATTGGAGCACGAAGGAAAAAAAAATCCCAATTTTTGTGAAATAAGGCCCCAATAGATCTTAAATCAACTGGAAAAAAGCTTAAATGAAGTACAATATAGCTAAAATTCAGTTTATTGCAATTTCTGAAAAAATAGCTAAAAAAATAGCTACCAGTTGGAGTCTGGATAATAGCCAAGGATTTATAAAAATCGCTACCGACTGGAAATTCCGAAAAAGAATAGCTAATATAGAAAATAGCTATAAACTTGAATTTATAAAAAATAGCTACCGGATTTCATATAGCTAAAACTCTGTGTGAAAAAATAGCTAGGAGGATTCACAAAAAGCAACAGCTAGAGTGAAGTCCACAAGAAGATATAGCTATATTGGAGTCTAGAAAAAACAGTAGCTCAAATTTATAAAAATGACTATAAATTGCAATTTCTGGAAAAATAGCTAAAAAATAGCTACCAGCTGGAGTCTGGATAATAGCCAAGGATTTATAAAAATCGCTACCGACTGGAAATCCCGAAAAAGAATACCTAATATAGAAAATAGCTATAAACTTGAATTTATAAAAAATAGCTACCGGATTTCATATAGCTAAAACTCAGTGTGAAAAAATAGCTAGGAGGATTCACAAAAAAGCAACAGCTAGAGTGAAGTCCACAAGCAGATATAGCTATATTGGAGTCTAGAAAAAACAGTAGCTCAAATTTATAAAAAAGACTATAAATTGCAATTTCTGGAAAAATAGCTAAAAAATAGCTACCAGCTGGAGTCTGGATAATAGCCAAGGATTTATAAAAATCGCTACCGACTGGAAATCCCGAAAAAGAATAGCTAATATATAGAAAATAGCTATAAACTTGAATTTATAAAAAATAGCTACCGGATTTCATATAGCTAAAACTCAGTGTGAAAAAATAGCTAGGAGGATTCACAAAAAGCAACAGCTAGAGTGAAGTCCACAAGAAGATATAGCTATATTGGAGTCTAGAAAAAACAGTAGGTCAAATTTATAAAAAAGACTATAAATTGCAATTTCTGGAAAAATAGCTTAAAAATAGCTACCAGCTGGAGTCTGGATAATAGCCAAGGATTTATAAAAAATCGCTACCGACTGGAAATCCCGAAAAAGAATAGCTAATATATAGAAAATAGCTATAAACTTGAATTTATAAAAATAGCTACCGGATTTAGGACCACAACGAAAAAAATCGCGACAATTTTATTATTTTAATTAAGAACCAGAAATAGGAGCCAGAAATAGCTTGTAAAAAAATTATTATTTGGCTTAAATAATTATTAAATAATCGGGTCAGTTTTTTTTTTTTTTAAATTTTGTATTTTATATTTCGATGGTAGGGTATTCTCTCGTCGCTATGCGCCGGTTTTTGTCAGGGCAATAAAGAACAAAGAGGAGACGAAAGAACTTGCACTTGGCAAGTCTATGTAAGTCGCGACTGTGTGTATGTGAATATGTATTATTTGGAGTATAGACATAAAATTTGTTCTTAATATTATTTATTATATTATATAATATATTTATTTATTAATATAATATTATTAAAAAACATTAATGCAAAATAAAACGCCTTTTCCGCGTCGGCACTTGGAATAAATTTTATTTATTATTATTATGGTATGGATTTGCCGACGGGAAACAATCAAAACTTAGGTAAACTTTGGTTATAGGGAATGCAGATAATCTGCGCAATGTATGTCGCTAATATGTGTGATGTATATGGAGATGTATGCGTATATTTATGTGTATGTAAAATTTTGAATTAATTTTAGTTGGATTTGTGGTTTGTGTATTTTAACGAGGCAAAAAAACAGCAGTTTAGCAGCGGACGATAATAGTGAATTTTGGACAGTGTATATATATATATATATGTATATGCGCTTGGATACCAGCGGATCACCGTGAGACGAATTAGGGGGCCGGTATTGGCAAAGTGCTTGTTTATGCACTTAAAAACACGAAGTAATCACGGTGGCTGGGCGCATGTACTTATATATTTTCACTTTTCACTTGTACGGATGGACGGAAAGAATGAACGCCGTTGGAAAAACGAAAATGGCGACCACGGACGGAATAGGATTTAAAGCCGTACTTATCTTGAATTTTCCGCAAGGAGCGCTGGCAGGATCAGAGCTCATCCGGCTCGAAGGACCATGAAATGGAGTGGGCGGAAAATTGCCGTGGTTGTAGTTGCTGCGGCTGCTGCTGATTCTCCCTGAAATGAAACACTCGGGATCGACTTCACGAAAATTCCGTACTTTATTCGCGCACTTGTAACTTAAGACTACCTTAACACTAACAGTGGAAATACCGCGGGACCGCGGAGAGGTGAATACCTTGCGGAAAGGGAGGAGAGCGAGAGGAGAGAAGGAGAGCGCGAGCAGCGGTGCTTGCGAGCCGTGGAGGAGCTTTGAGTGCAAGCATTGGCCGCTTACACTGCCGCTCAACTGTTTGCGCCCTTCCGGCGTGAACACTTGTTATTAAAAATCCTAAATATTGTACACTCGATTGCAGAAACTCACATTTATCCATTCTCAGCTCTAATTTGTTCCTCGTCAACCTGTCAAAAACTTCCCTAAGTACTTCCATATGTTCCTTAATTCCTTTGCTAGCTATCATAATGTCATCCATATAGTAAAAGTGTTGTTTTATTTTTGAGTCGAACTAATGTCCCGTCAGTTGACTAAGGACAACGCCAAGAAATAAAAAAATAGTTTTTAGGAGAAATAGTTTCACGTCTTTATTCTTTGTATCTCAGCTTAAGACTAAAAATCAAATGCAATTTGGATTGAGGAGAAGCCTCAGTATTTGAACAATATTTGTATTTCGGGAGAGCCTCGCTCTTAGGTTCTTAAGATTAGGAAGTGTTGAAAGAGGGCAGTCAAATCTGCTTAGGTCAGGCTTTAGGATGTTTACAAGAACGGCTGCGCTGCCAAAGATAAACGAATGCTGCGCAGCTGAGATACATTATGGAAAATTACTAGAGTGCATTACTGTTTTCTTTGAAATAGAAGTGGCTGGTTTGGACCACCCAAATACGTCACTCCCCTTCCCTTAAAGAGAAGCCTATACTTGGGGTGAGATTGATGGATATATTGTGTGAAATGGAGTTTCTTCTATTTCTGTTTGTTGTGGTGTTTTGATTTTGATTTTTTTTTATTTTAAGTTTTGCATACAGCATCATAAATGGTTTAAATGATACATATCTTAAATATAAGTACAACAAAATTAGTGCAATTATTACAATGATCATTCGTATGTAAAGTGTAATATTGTTCTCTGAAATCATCTCAACAGTGTCGTTGCGTTTTATAATTTTTAATTTGGTTATATTAAGTAGAGTGTATAGTGGTGTCAAATCTATTTCTGGTTTTAACAGATTTCCACTTAAAATTTTACTATTGATTTCTATTTTGCATTGCGTTACTCTTATCATTTTGTTTCCTTCTATTTTTATTTTATTAATTGAATTTTGGCAATTTTGGTTAAGAATTGTTTGGGTTAAGTTCCAGGTTACAATTGTGTTTGGTTCTATGTATTTTATTATTTCATTCGTGTGTACTGGCTTAAAATTACAAATTGGATTTAAGTGTTTAATAATATTGGTGACACATTCATTTTTTACTTCTTTATTTTCGGTATTATAAACTTTATTTTCTTTTTCAAAATATGATTGTATATCTGTGTAATCTAGCTGATAGCTGTTGGAGTCTGGGTAAGGGACTATTTTAATTTTGTTTATTAGTGAAAGGTAAATGGGTATGTGGGATATGATTAATACTTGGTTATCATTGTAGTTAATCCAAGTGGATGTTTTAATGTTTAAAATGTTTTTGCTGTTCACATTTTCAAGTTTGTCGTAGTTTAGTAATTTGGGGTTAAGCAGTCCAAGTCTGGAAAGCTGCATAGCCATTTCCAAATCTTCTACGTATTCCGTAAACTGCATTAGTTCGAACAAAAGACTGTCAATGATGGTGTAGTTATTTTCATAATTTTGTATCTTTCGCATTCCGTCATTTATCAATCGTATGGCGTCGTTGAGTTCATGTAATTTTACTGAGTTATGGGCGTTGATTTCAAGTTTTTTCTGTATTTCGACTCGATCATTTTCATCTAGTGTTCCAAATAGGTATTTAAAACCTGAACCCACAATGTTAATAAGACCCCGTTTGATTCTATGTTTCTCTTTTTATTTTATTGTATAAAATTTGATCTGGGGTGCATGGTAATCGGTTCGTAGTCTTTGCTCAAAATAGTCAACCACGATGTCTATTTCAGTTAAATTGATTTTTAAGGAATGATGTTCAAAGGAGGATGGTATCTGGACTGGCTTATCAGAAAAAATGAGATATCCGTGGTTGGTGTCAATATTATTAATTTGAATTTGTTGTCCATGAACAGCTGTGATCAGTATAAACAATAGTGTTATCGGGTACCAGGTGCCTGTGAAATTGAGAGTTTATTAATTTTCTTATGTTTTTTGAATTGTGTTTTGTAGTAGTGCGTAACTCTATTTCTATTAGTGATTTTGTAATGGTCAGGGTCTGTCTGTTCTACATTTTTGGTTGGTTTAAATGGGTTTTCTAATTTGCTTTTCTGTAGTGGACCTTTTCTGTAATTAGTGTTAATATTAAATTCCTGTCTATCTTCATTTATTTTGTCTATTTTCTTTTCTTTAATTTTTTGAGTGTCTAATATTGGATGCCCAGCGTATAAGAAAATTTGAGCAGGTGTCTGTCCAGTAGTGTCATGTTTAATTTTATGGTTGTATGTGTAGAGGATTGTTTCTATCTTGCTTAATTTCACTTCTTCATCATCAGATGAATTGATTATACGAATTTTTTCATTTATTGTTTTGTGTAATCTTTCGACGTCTGCTACCCCGTTTTTTGCTGTATTGAGCTGTAATTCGACTTCTTCTTCTTCAAGCCATCGCTTCAAAGCTAAACTGGAGAAAGCTCCGTCTCTGTCTGCCTTTAGTAATTTGGGTTTACCTAGTTGATTAAAAATGCGTATTAATGCGTTTCTGCATTCTATCCAATCCTTAGTTTTAATTTGCTCAAGTGTAGCGAATTTAGAATAAATATCAATGTAACTGATGTAATGTTTTCCCTCAGATGAATAAATATCTACTAGAAATTTTTCTCGGCAATGTTCTGGGTTGGGTGTGATTTTAAAAGGCATTTTGGTGTTTCTATGTTCTGTTTTGGCCAAATTACATATTTTACATTCGTTTATTATATTCTGAATTAATAGTTGGCTATTTGGAAAGAAGTGATTTTCTTTAAATAATTTTGTCATTTTCTGTATACCAGGGTGTAAAAGTTTTTCATGTGATTGAAGTATGATTTCTTTGAATTCGGCGTATGAACCAACGTTCTTTAATAGGAAAAGACTGCGAATTACTTTTGTGTAGGTGGTATTAACAATTTCTATGTGTGCTCTTTGAATAATTTCAAAATCTACATCGCTCTCAATATAAATGGTAATGTTTCTATGGATAAAGTGATCGAGTAAAATTTGTTTGGCATTTTCAAGTGTCATTACATCATATTGAATTGTGTTAATGGAGTTGCTCAAGTGTAGCGAATTTAGAATAAATATCAATGCAACTGATGTAATGTTTTCCCTCATATGAATAAATATCTACTAGAAATTTTTCTCGGCAATGTTCCGGGTTGGGTGTGATTTTTAAAGGCATTTTGGTGTTTTTATGTTCTGTTTTGGCCAAATTGCATATGTTGCATTCGTTTATTATATTCTGAATTAATAGTTGGCTATTTGGAAAAAAGTGATTTTCTTTAAATAATTTTGTCATTTTCTGTATACCAGGGTGTAAAAGTTTTTCATGTGATTGAAGTATGATTTCTTTGAATTCGGCGTATGAACCAACGTTCTTTAATAGGAAAAGACTGCGAATTACTTTTGTGTAGGTGGTATTAACAATTTCTATGTTTGCTCTTTGAATAATTTCAAAATCTACATCGCTCTCAGTATAAATGGTAATGTTTCTATGGATAAAGTGATCGAGTAAAATTTGTTTGGCCTTTTCAAGTGTCATTACATCATATTGAATTGTGGTAATGGAGTTACCGAATATTTTTAAATGCTCTACTTTATTTTTATCGGATTTAATAAAGATTTAAATTTAAATTTTAAATTTAAATTGGTATTCGCTTAATCTAACACTCCATCTTTCTAACTTTTTTGGTTTTTCTCGGATTCTGAAGTAATTAATTTGTATGTTTCATCAAAAAGGGAAACTGTATCATTTATGTAATTAATAACTGATTGAGCACTTTTCAACAATTTTCTGCCAATTAGCATATCGTAATTATTAGAAAATCTGTGCACATAAAATGGTTCGGTTTTTTTGAAAATACTATTTCTGGGTAACATAATCAAGTCGTTCAAGGTAATAGGGCCATTTGATGTTAAAACTTCACATCTACTATTTTGAATGGGAAGACAAAATATATTTTCATTGATCATATTAATTGTTGATCCTGTGTCTAGAATGCATTTGTATGAGCACCCTTTGTATACTATTTTTATGTATTCGTGTTGTCCGGGGCTGTTAACCGAAAATTTTCGTTTAGTTCAGAATTATTTTGGGTTTGTTTGTTATTAATTTGTACAGATTGGACTTGTTGTTGCCCTTCATTATTGAAGCCATGATTTTGATACGGATTGTATTGTTTTTGGTTATAATACTGTTGCTCGTAATAATTAGGTTGGACTTGTTCGTATTCATGCGCGTCTTGGAATCTAATTTCGTCAATAGACATTTTAGTTTGTTCACCGTCCGATGGTCTTAGTCGTTTAGTAATCGGGAAGTTAGTATTTTTATATGTAGAGGGTTGTTGTAGTCGAGGGTATGTATTTCCTCTAAAATGCGTTTTTTGGGGATTTTAGGCTTTGTTGGGATATTGTTGGAAAGGATTTTTTTGAATAATGGGTTGTGTGATTATGTATTGGTTGGGTCTGAAATAATTATGTGCGTCCCACATGGGTGGGTTGTTAGAGATCTGCCGTGTATAGCTAGGTCTAAATGGTTGAATGTATTGATTAAAATTAGGTTGGAAGGGAATATTGTGAGTAACTTGGTCGATATTGAGTTTGAACATTTGTATTGAATTTTTGTGCTTTCGAATTCTGATTAGAATTTGAATTTTTATTAAGATATTCTGGGTTTTTATAAAATTCAAAATTAATGTGTTCTTCATAAATTCCCTCATTTTGTGCAATAGTAATTAAGGATCTTAAGTCTGTAATATCGTGATGGGCTAAAATAGTGAATAATTGTATTGGTAGTTTCCTTATCAGTATCTTAATAGAGTCTTTAATAGCCTGAATATAAATAAGAAAATCCGAATGGTTACCTTCCAGGTGTAGTTTCGAAATTAGTAATTGACGTCGTCTTTCCGCTTCTTCGCAGAATGCTCTTAGGTTTCCTCTGTATGGTGTCTCCCTGAAGTTCTCCAGAAGTTTGTAGTTTGGTGTTTGAGTTTTAAATTCCGCGATGAGTCTTGCTTTAAGGGTAGACCAATCTTCGATGTTCGGAAGTCCCAAAGATCGTGTAACCTGTCCGTCCAAGTTCCTTTCGATGGCTCCCAGTAGAATCCTCTGCTGTCGGACATCATTTGTTTGGTAGAGCGAAATTACGTAATCCACTCTGCTGACAAAGGTGTGAAGGGTTTCTGGATCACCCTTGAATGGCATAATGTCTTTAAGCTGCCGACGGGCTTCGGCAAGGTTGTTGTCGCTCAGCGCAACGATTTGGGGTGCGGCAATAATTGGTTGTGACATTTTTATTGTAAAATTTTTAAATTTTGTGTTTTGTTTTTTTGTTTTGTTTCGGATTCAATGTTATTATTATTTTTAAGCTTTCTAGTTTCACTTTTTTTTTATTTTTTGTAAATTTTTGTGTTGTATTATTAAAATTCTATATTGTTCTTTTTTTTTATTTTTATATGTTGGTTTTATAACTTAGTTGCCTTTGGACTTAATGTTTTTGTTTCGTATTTCACTTCCACTTATTATTGGATAACCGAATTGGAATTATAATCAAAGTTGAAGAGTTTTCACGAATTTATTTTGGGAGATGTTTCGAGCACTGGACTATAAAATTTAACTTATTTTCCACTCGAAGGTTCTTTTTTTCGAATACTTTTGTATCCTACCGACTGCGCCAGTAAAATTGTTGTTTTATTTTTGAGTCGAACTAATGTCCCGTCAGTTGATTAAGGACAACGCCAAGAAATAAAAAAATAGTTTTTATGAGAAATAGTTTCACGACTTTATTCTTTGGATCTCAGCTTAAGACTAAAAATCAAACGCAAATTGGATTGAGGAGAAGCCTCAGTATTTGAACAATATTTGTATTTCGGGAGAGCCTCGCTCTTGGGTTCTTAAGATTAGGAAGTGTTGAAAGAGGGCAGTCAAATCTGCTTAGGTCAGGCTTTGAACAATATTTGTATTTCGGGAGAGCCTCGCTCTTGGATTCTTAAGATTAGGAAGTGTTGAAGGAGGGCAGTCAAATCTGCTTAGGTCAGGCTTTAGGATGTTTACAAGAACGGCTGCGCTGCCAAAGATAAACGAATGCTGCGCAGCTGGGATACATTATGGAAAATTACTAGAGTGCATTACTGTT
The DNA here is from genome assembly GCF_004382145.1 of Drosophila mauritiana. Lineage (NCBI taxonomy): Eukaryota > Metazoa > Arthropoda > Insecta > Diptera > Drosophilidae > Drosophila > Drosophila mauritiana. The sequence continues at coordinate 348,493 of NW_022881575.1, forward strand.
TTCTTTGAAATAATAGAAGTGGCTGGTTTGGACCACCCAAATACGTCACTATATATATAATAACTTTATCCTGCCTTTACTTTATCTCTGAAAGAGATTGCATTGCGGTGCATTTTTCAGCCCCATTGGCATCCTTAAAAATTCAAACTGTCCTATAGGCGTCATAAAAGATGTATATTTCATTGATTCCTTATTAACAAAAACATGAAAGTAGCCATGTTTAAGATCTAACTTCGAGAATATCGTTTTATTTACTAATCTATCCAACAAATCATCAATCAATGGTAAAGGATAATTATCTTTGACCATTGTTTTATTAAGTTTTCTGTAATCAACACATAATCTTAGGTCTCCTGTTTTCTTTTTCACTAACACTATCGGAGATGCATACTCTGAATCAATCGGTTTAATAATTCCGTTTTTTAGGTACTCATCTAAGATAATCTGCAGCTTTTCTTTTTCAGTATATGCTAATCTTCTAGGAGAACAACTAAACGGTTTCGGGTCATTTAATCTTAATTGTAGTTCACACCGAATCTCCGGTTCATTCGGTCTTTCTTTATTAACATAACAGTTTTCTACCAACTCAATAAATTGACATTTCATATTATGATCCACCTGATCACCTATTTTGTAATTAATTGAATCATCTATTACATTAATTTCAAGCATTTCCCTCTCCGCTGTGCTTATTTCAGCATTGACAGCTTTCTCTAATTTATTTTTAACCTTGTCACTAATCATTTGACTTTTACTACTACCTTGACTAACACTATCGCTAACTGTTTTACTATTGTTGTACATATTTGTTTCTTCTAATATTTTATCGCTTTACTTGTTACATCGACTTTCAATTTTATCCACTGTAATCATTTTCAAGGTGTCCAGATTCAAGCATAAGTTGCATGCTTCCATAAAGTCTCTTTCCAATACTACATCATGACTCATAGACTCGTTTGCCACTATTATTAAATTAAAGTGTATTTTATTCAAATTTTTCATAACATAACACAATATTTTTCCATATGTTTTCAAGGAACTTTTGTTTAATCCGTAAAATGAACATAAAACTGGTACTTCAATAACATCTTTAGGTACTTTACTAATTTTTATGAACGAAATGGGGCTTACCGTGTCTATGAGGCATGCTGTAATAAATTTTGATTTAGAATTGTTCAAAAAATTAATTTCAAAATATCTTACGTAATTGTTTTCATCCCCATTCTTGTTTTTCAGGCACTTTGCTGCAAAGTGCCCCATCTCACCACAGGCATAGCATGACCCTTTTTCGCGCTTTGGCTTCCTGCACTCTTTGGCCCAGTGTCCCTTCGAATTGCAATTGTAACAACGCAAGAGTGTGCTGCTATTATTGTTCACCGATGCCACCTTCTTGTCTGCTTCATCCATTTCGGTAGTTTCACTTCCGCAAATGCCCGCTTTATGTGCTGGATATCTTCAAAGCATTGGATACGGGCTTGGTTACGTAGCATTTGATTCGGAATACCTTCAATAAGGAGCGCCACCAATTCTTCATCATCCATTTTAGTCCATGTGCAAGCATCACCTTATCGTCTGCATAAGCAACAAAGCTTTCGCCCGCTGTCCATTTTCGTTCCTCAAATTTTCGCCTTGCTTCTAATTTCGACTTCCTCTCACCAAACATTGATATAAGCTCAGCCGCCAACTGCTCTGTTGGTAGCAATACACGTTCTGGATCTGCATGCAACCACATGTATGCTTTTCCTTTTATCTTACTGACGATCAACATCTTTATGATATATACGGTTCATGTATTCCATAAACACTGGCTATATTTTTCTCCTGTTGGATCCATTTGCGTGCAAATTAAAATTGTTACTCTTTATTTATTTAAAAAAATAAATTTTATTTTTTATTATTTAACATTTATTTGGTGATAAACTTTTTCACTTATACTATTACGAGACACTTTGTTGGTAGCTTATCTTTAGCTTCGAGCTGTTGACGATCTCGTCTCGATTCAGAGTGATCTTCCAATTCTAAGTCTTAATTCAATCAACCTCGGACAGAAGCTTTTCGTTCGGAAAATAACCAAACTTTCGATAAAAGCTTTATGCTGGAATTATTCCACTGCATTGTGAAATTCAATTATGCTGATCGATGCAGTTTTTGATTGATGCGCAATAAGTCGGCCGTGGTTTGGTCTCCAAGCGGAAGCTGTGTTTACGTTAAGTTTGGGTTGCTTATATTAGCGGGTAGCTGAGTGCTGGCAAGGGCAATGACAAAAACAAAGACAAAGGAAATGCCGACGAGATTGAGAATTGAAATTTGTTTCTAAACTGTGGAAGGGAGCTATGTTCATGGGTTGGATAACTCTCCTCCTTCTAAAATGACGCGTCCCGCTTCATTATTAATTTCGTTCAAACGCTCATTTAATTCTGTTAAAAATTCTACATCATTATTTGGTTTTTCTGGTTCTGGCCGTTTTTGTTTGGTTACAAATATATAATATCTGAATTTTATTATTAATATAGTAATGAAATACAAAATGATTAAAATTAATAATATAAATGAAATTGAAATTTTCCAATTGTAAATTTCAATAAATGGGTTTAAAATATTAATGTTGTCAAGAGAAAGTTCTGAATTGTTGGATTTTATATATTCTGATATTTCTAAGTTTTTAAAGGGGTGGTAGTTATGTACTCAAGTATTTTGTTTTCTGAATTGGTGTATGAAATATTATTTATTGTAGTTGTGCTGTTAAATGTTATTAAATATGAACCGTTTAAATGGGAATCGTTTACAATATTATTTCCATTTATTAGAATGGCACCTTCTTGAATGATATCTATATTCTTATTTTTATCTAGAATTTTAGTGCAAGTTGATTTTTCTCCATTTAGTAAGCGGGTAAAACAAGTCTTATCTTTACTTATAATACAATAGTTGTTGGAAAGTTCGTTCTTAAAATTAGATATTTCATAAAAGGTATTTTCGCATTTTGCGACCTGATTACTTATAAAAAATGTTCCATCATTATGTGAAATGGATCTGGCATAGTAAATTTCGCATCTGTTTGTTATAACGGGGTATTTTATATAAATTATTAAGAGTTCTTTATGCAATACAATTTTGAATATGGCGATGTCCATTAAGTCTGCAATAAGTACAGGCTGTTGTTCGTGATCTAATATTTCTTTAATGTCTTCATTATTTAAAATTTTTGTGTTGAATAATTCAATTTTGGTCAGTGTGATAGTATCAATAATGTTTTGTAAGTCAAATGTTAATAAACGTAAACGATGTTTTCTTAATGGCAATTCTTGATCAATAAAAATATTTTTAAAATGATCGGAAAGTGATTTTATCTCTTTAAACAATTTGGAATTAAAAATAAATTGTTGGTTATTGTTTTCAATTAAATCATTTATTTTATTCTGTTTTTTAATGAAATCATCGTGATCCGGAGTTCAAGCTAACCATTTCCAAACAGTGCCTAACTCATTTATTCCTCTTTTTGATCTAGATTGTATCAGTTGTGACAAAATTAATTCTATTATCTGTATTTCGTAAGTTATTTCCCAATGTGTCCGTATATTTTTATCTTTTCTTACATATCCTGATTCTAGATTGATTATTTCTTTATAAAAACTTAAGTTAGTTACGTGGAATAAGTCAGCATATGATTCATAGGTAAGGACATCCTTTTTGTCCTTGAACAGGAAGAATTCGTGATTGGAGTAATCAATTATTTCTGAAGTGGTTATCATTACAAATGTTATTAGAAGTAATAAGAAATGCATTTTCTGTAATTTAATAAAAAAAAAATGGTATTTGTTAAAACTTAATGTTGTCTTTGTGAATAGTCCTGTTTCTACTATTTATTATAACTTTGTTAGGTAAGTTTTCCTTAACAACCTGTTTTTTGTATCTAGTTTTTAGCTTATTTCTTTCTCCGTGTTTTTTCTTATAAACAACTTGACCTACATGATATTCTTTTTCTTTACAAACCCCTTAGTGTGTTACTAACATTTTTTCTTGTGTATTCTTTAGAATTCTTGAAATGTTTTCGTGATCAACTTTATTATATAGAATATCAAAAGGTTTTTGGTTTGTTGTAGAATGAATGCTTTGATTGAATTCTTTTGCGGCTCTAATAATTATTTAAGAATAGTCAGTGAGATTAAATTCTTCCTTTATACAACGAGCTAATTCTGTTAATGTTGAATGTGCCCTTTCTACTTGTCCGTTCGAGGTACTGTGTCTGGGGTCGGCGAAATGTAGAGTTAAACCACATCTTTGTGCAAAGGATTTAAATTGAGCAGAGGTGAAGCTCGGTTCATCATCAGTCATAATTACTTTGGCGTGGGGAAAATGTTGGAGTAATTTCATTACTTTATTCTCGATGTTTAGTTTATTTTGAATTTCTTTTACAACCAGGAATTTTGAATACGCGTCAATACAGGTTAAGAAAATAAGACTTTGCGCGTAATAAATGACGCTGTGTAAATTCTTTCCTTCATTAGTTGGAATAGGAGCTTCCGCAATAGGGATTTTAATAGGATGCCGGTTGTATTTATTTTCGTTGCAAATTGTACAATTGTTTATGTATTCCTTTAATTTGATATATTATTTTGGCCAATAAAATAATCTATTGATTTGTTTATAATTTTCGTCTAGTCCTCTGTGAGCACGACTATGTCTTTATTCTATTATGATAGCCTTATCTTCATTATTTTCCACGTCTTGTAGAAATATTTTAGTATAAAGAAATTTATTGGTGAAGTTATTTTTTAATGGTAATTGAATATGATAAAGATCTTCTAAAGTGCAATGAATTCCTACCGTTATGTTTGGTTTTAGATACTCCCTTAATATTTCTATTAAGTTTTCTGGCGTATCATATTCAATTATATGTCTTGTCTTATCAAAAACATTCAATGACTCATGTATTGTATACCTCCCCTTTGTTAATAACAGTTGTTGTTGAAACTGATTTAACGGTTTTCGGGTCTCTTGTATTACATTTTCAAAACTACTGTCGGCAGAATGCTGTGTATTTTGATCTGAGTTTGATTGTTCTAAGTCGCTGTTAGTAATATTATTTATTTTTATTCGAGATAATGCGTTGGCTACGACATTAGTTGTTCCGGGCTTATATATTATTTTCGGGGTGAAACTTTCTATAAAGGAGTACCATCTTTTCATTTCTACGTTCGGGTTTTTATCTGAGATAGTGAAAGATAAAGATTGATGGTCTGTTTGTATTTCTATACCAATTACACCATATAAGTAATTCCTGAGATTTTAAAGAGCCCAAACTATTGCCAACAATTCTTTTTTATTTGTGGCATAAAGTTGTTCGGTTTTATTTAAAGTTTTGGATATGAAAGTAATTGGTTTATTATCCTGTGATAAAACTGCTCCGATAACTACATCTGATGCGTCTGTCGTTAAAGTGAATGTTTTGTTATAATCTGGTTGAACTGATTCCACTTGTGCTATTAAATTATCTTTAAGTTCTTTAAAAGCTTTAACAGCTGGGTCGTCTAACTGTATTGTAATTTTTGTAGACATTCTCCTAGAAATTTTTCCATTATCTCCTCCTAGGTATTTGGTTAAAGGTTTGGCAATTTTTGCATAATTTCGGACAAATTTACGGAGCTCTCTAATGTTTTGTGGAATCGGATACTTCATAATTGTGGAGATTTTCTCAGGATCTGTTTTAATTACATTGTGAGATACTATATAACCTAAAAATGCTGTTTCTAATTAAAAGAATTTAGATTTTTCTAGAGAAATTTTCATATTTGCTTGTTGTAAAATATTAATTATTTGAATTAAATCAGTATAATGTTGTTCAATTGTATTAGAAAAGATTATTATATCATCCATATAAAGACGACAAGTTTTTCCGACTTGTTCTCTCAATATGTCATCCATTACTCTTTGAAATATTCTAGGGGCGTTTGTTAACCCAAATCGCATACGTAAGAATTCAAATTTTATTTGTGGATTCCAAGCTATTTGATTTAAGACTGACTGAATTATCATCGTCGTCTTGTTCAGGATTTTTCAATTTCAAACTGATATATTGTTTATTAGCGGATAAATCTACGCTGGCGTGCTCAGGATTTTCAGATCCCGAACTATTAGTTTTATTAATGACGGATAATTCAACGTCGTCGTGCTCAGGATTCATTGATCCCAAGCTATATAAACTGCCTTCAGCAATTACCGTTTCGGTTTTATATACCTTTTGCTCATCTAAATATTTTTTAATTATATATTCTTTTAATGGAAGAATACTTTTTCCTCAATTAAACACAAATCGTTTTTATCCTCGTCAAAATATTCGAGTTTCTCTTTATTTCCCTTATACTCCATGATTCCTTTCTCGATATCCAATTTAGCTCCAATCTTTCTTAACAAATTGAATCCAATTAATATATCAGATTCTAAACACTCAATTTCATAGAATAAATGTAGTTCCCCAAATATATTTATCAAATGATAATATTTTATGATTGAATATCCATAACCTGTAGATACTCTTTTGTGTATTGATAATTCCCTTTTATTCTCATAAATACCCTTTTTTATATAGCACGCGGTGGCTCCTGTGTCTATTAATATTTTGAGTAGTCTTTTAGTTTCTGTCTACCCTTGTTATATGAGGCATCCCTCTTTAAGGTGCTGATCTAAAAAATGGCTCTCGTTGATATTATTTACCCTCATTGTTTTTTGAGCTGGCTGGTTGACTGTTCCCGTTGATTCCCATTTCCCATTCCCATTATCGGGGTGTGTGTTTCGGACTGATTTACATGACCTGCGCTTGTATTGTGTTTTTGCGCTGGGTATTGATTATAATTATTTCTTTGGAAATTATTATTAAAGTTGTGTCGGTTATTATTATAATTCCACTGGTTGTTATTATTCCTAGGATGATTATAATTTTTATACGGACGATTTTGAACTCTTATGGAGCCGTCTACTTCCATAGGTTCTGGTGGTGGTTGAACTTTGGAATTATTATTAAAATTCCAATTGTTATTCGCTCCGAAGTTCCCGTTTTGTGGCCAATTATTATTTATCCTATTTGGTGTATTATTAATCTGTCTAGAGGCAAATCTAAGGTTGTTTCCTTGATTATTGTTTTCATTCCTAAATCCATTATACCTACCATTGGTAAGTCTGGTGGGTTAAGAGAGAAGAGTGTTTCTGAGATTGAACCGTTTAATCCAGAAATAAAAATTCTTAGAGCGTTGCTCCTAATTGTTTTATTTGTTTCCTTGGTTATAAGGCTGTCCTTTCCATTAGTCATTATAGTTTTATTTATGAGTAACGTCATTTTCTTGTTTACTTCGTTGTAGAATTCTGTAATGGTCATGCCTCCCTGTCTTAAGATGCTTAATTCTGATTCGAGTATATGGATTGATCTTTTATCGTTATAAATAAAATCCAATCTGGAAAGAATTGCTTGAAAGTTTAAAACGGTACCATGGTTGGTTAGAGCATCGTGTGCTGCTCCCATGATTTTATTACGTAAAATTGTTAAAGCGATAAAATATTGTTCACTTTCAATTTTATATAGACTCATTGCGGTTTCCGCCGCTTCTCTCCAGCCTACATATTGGGTTATTTCACCTGTGAACTTTGGTAAGGATTTAATTACCTCTAATGTAGTTTCGCATTTTATGGTTCGGTCAATTGTTTGGATCTTATAGTCTTCTACCTAATTTTTGTTAGCGGTTAACTGCTCTTCTAACCCTTCAAGTTTTCTGGTTATTTCACTCAACTGTACATTTATTAATCGGTTTATTAATTCCATTGTCAGATTGCTGGCGCTGGATATCCCGCCCGCAGAAACGGTTGATACTGAACCTCCGGTTGCCATTGTTAAATTTAAATTATCAAAACTATTTATCAAATCTTCCAGATTGTTTTAATAAAATTGGTATTGTAATATTAAGTTACAATGTAGTATTCTTAATCTTAATTTTTTTTAATTTTATTTAAAGACTTAGTGTTGTTTCTATCTGCTCACGATACTTTCCGTGGGAGTTCTTCCTTCAGTGTAGTTGGGGGAGGGTAGGGGTCTTCCTTGAATTGGTTATTCTTAATAATTCTTTTTTGGAGTCTTCCTTCAATTGGGTCGTCTTGATTATTATTTATTGCGTTCTTCCTTCAATTTTTTATATAGCCTTTTTTTAAATTTGTTTGAATTTCTTTGGGTTCGTAGTTGAGTTCTGAATTTTTATTATTATTGTGTTCCCGTAATTTGTATTAAGTATTCAGTCCACCTTTTTATATTAAATTCTTAATTGGATTATTGCATTAATTGATTTCCAAATAAGTTTTTCCACGATCACTTTCACAGTAGTTAGATGACGTTGGATTGTTGTGGATGTTTTAATTTTTCCACTAAAAATATGGATTGTTGGCGGCGCGAGTTCCGTTTTATGTTTAACTTATTATCGTTAAAATTTATTTATTTATTTATTTAATTTATTTAGAACTTTTAAATACGCCACCCCACGTTGGGCGCCAATTAAAATTGTTACTCCTTATTTATTTAAAAAAAAAAATTTTATTTTTTATTATTTAACATTTATTTGGTGATAAACTTTTTCACTTATACTATTACGAGACACTTTGTTGGTAGCTTATCTTTAGCTTCGAGCTGTTGACGATCTCGTCCCGATTCAGACTGATCTTCCAATTCTAAATCCTAATCCAATCAAACTCGGCCAGAAGCTTTTCTTTCGGAAAATTACCGAACTTTCGATAAAAGCTTTATGCTGTGTGTTCATTTACTGCATCGGTTGCCATACGCAATAATAAATCCATATTTTGCACAGCTTATCCCACTGTATTTCGTTTATTCTCGCCAAATTCTTTGTTGCTTTTCTCACCGTTGCCATCTTCGTCGCCGTCTTCGCTGCCGCCATCTTCGTTTTCGTCGCTATTCCCGTCGCCGCTGTTTTTGTTGCGGCCGCCGTCTGCATTGTTGTTCTTGTAACTGCGTACCCCGCTTCTGTCGTCATGTTCGCCGTTACTTTTATTGTTGCGCACAGTGCTCTTCTCATCGCCGTCTTCGTTGCTATCTCCAGCTTCGCCGTCACTTTCGTCGTCGTTATGCTCTCCGTCTTTTGCGTTATTTCTTTTTCCTTTTTGAACTTTATTATTGCTGCTTCCGTAGAAGTCTTCTTCCTCGCTTTTTAATAATAATTTCAATTGATTTCGCTTTTCGTTTGTTAAATTATTCAAACGCAAAATCAATTATCTTTTTGTTCCCGTGGTCGGTTCTTTTACTTCACTCAACCACCCTTTTAACTGCGCCGTCGATGCATTGCTTATATTCATTTTTTTTTCTTTGGCTCGTGATCGGCCCACTTCTGATATTGTAGGGGTACTATAAGCCCTCTTATGTAATTAAAACAGGAACGCAGGATTTAGCCTCTTCAGTTTATTCGGTACTTTGCATTTCCAGCTTTAGCATTCGACTGACTTCCTCTCCGTTAGCGAGCTTGTTGCTAAAGAGCCGATGTTGCGAAACAGAGAGAATGCCACCCGAAAGCGAACCATGACTTAATGTTTATACACTTAATGTTTATATACTATGTTGCTATACTAGACTTATGTACCTCTAGCTTACTGCACTCGTGAATTGACTATTTTAGCTTGTGCGAATTTAGAAAATGTATCTATTGCTGTGAGGACTACTTGTTTACATGTGAGATCAAAGTCGAAATGAATAATTTGCCCTGGGTATTGTGGTATAGGTGTGCTTTGTAGCTCTGGCTTTTTTGGGTGTCTTTCGTATTTTTGTTCTTTGCAGGTCCGACATTCCTTCGTTATTTTTGTGATTTTAGCCCTCATTTGTGGAAAATATTCTTTATACTAACAGCTGCTGTTTGTTTTCGCTGCTATTGCGGTGTGCTCTTCTGTGTTCCGATATAATTGCGTTTTCTTGGTCATTTTCGTCGGTCAGGTCTGTAACTATTTTATTAGAGAATCTGGTTTTGTAATTATTAAAAAGTGGATAAATTTCTTGTAGTTTCCCTAAGGTTTCCTCGTGGGTGTAGATTCCATTTATGACGGACGGATTGAGTCTATCTTTTAAAATTTGTATCAAATTGTCTGAATTGAATATTGGTTCTGTAATAGTGTGTCTGTGATATGTTGGAAAAACAATTTCAAATTTGTAAGATTTATTTCCTAAAGATAGCAGTATTTGATTTTTAAAAACATTTATTGGTTCTTCTGCCATGGGTATTCGTTTTTCGGGAGAGCTGAAACTACTGAGCACGGTTTCTGTCATAGCATTTAGTTCTCCATGCGTTTGCAAGGGAGGTCTACTCAATGCATCTGCAACCACGTTTGACTTGCCAGGTTTGTGCAAAAGTTCGTGGGTGTATTCTTCTAAAATTGCTTTCCATCTTTTCATTTCATCGTTACGGCTTTTTGGATTGGTTGGGTGTGTGAGAGACTCGTGATCTGTGAATATCTTTAGTTTGGTTGGACCATACAAAAAATTTCAAAGAGTTTGTATTGCCCAAATTAATGCCAGCATTTCCTTTTTGTTCGGTGCGTAACTTTCTTCTTCCTTACTTAAGGTTCTAGAAATAAACATTATTGGTTTGTCCTCCTGAGCTAATACGGCTCCTATGGCATAATCGGAGGCATCGGTGGTCAATTGGAATTCTTCGGAAGCTAGAGTTTGTTTTAGTTTATTGAATGCTTCCCTAGCGTTTTCGTCCAGGTAGATTAGCGTTCTGTTTGAGGCATTTTTTGAAATACGTCCTCGGCCCTCTTACCCTCTTAAAAGGGCTGTAAGGGGCTTTGCGAGTTTCGCATAATCTTTGATAAAGCGACGGTAAAACCCTGAGAGTCCTAAAAAGGTACGAAGATCTTTGAGGGTCTTTGGCTCGGGAAACTCTACAATAGCCCTGACTTTTTCAGGATTCTGTTTTCTTCCAGTATCGGCCACTAAAAACCCTAAGAATTCCACTTCTTTTTTGAGGAATTCACATTTGTCGAGCTGGATTCGCATATTTGCTTCTTCTAGAATATTAAATATTATCTTGATGTCTTTTAGATGGTTTTCCTCATTTTTGCTAAAGATGATGATGTCATCGATGTATACGAAACACCTAATTCCTATATGTTCTCTAAGGATATCGTCCAGCGTCCGTTGAAAAATTGAAGGAGCGTTTTTAAGTCCAAACGGTAGTCTGGTAAACTTGTATTTACCCTGGTTAACTGAGAATGCCGTTTTTTCAATATCGGATTTTCTTAGTGGGATTTTGTGAAAGACGCTTTTGAGGTCAATGACTGAGAAAAACTTATTCTGTCCTGGCTGTGCAAGTACGTTGTTAATGTCCGGTATGGGGTATCTGTCTGGAATGGTAACCATGTTTAATTTCCTATAGTCAATTACCATTCTGTGTTTTCTCTGTCCTGATGCGTCCATTTTTTTGGGACAATCCATATTGGGGAATTGTATGGAGATTGTGAGGGGCTTAATTATGTCGTTTGCGAACAGCTCTTGCATTTGTTTTTCTACTTCTGGTCTAAGAGCATCTGGGTACGGGTAGTGTCTTGAGTATATTGGGCACTCGTTTGTACTCCTTATAGTGGCTTCTACTCTTGTTGTGTATGTCAGTTTTTCGTCCGGGTCCCCAAAAAGTTTTTTAAAGTTTGAGCAAATGGTTCTTAAATGTTTCTTTTGAGTTTCTGTAGCGTGTTCTACTTGAGTATCTAATTTGTTGACTTCGCGTGAGGGTTTCTGTTTTATTTTAATTCTTTTTTATTCTGTATTGAAATATACTCCTTTTGCATATTAATTTGTGCTTTTACTTCGCGCAATGTATCGTTTCCGATAATGGCATCGAAGGTTTTTAAGGAGGGTAGTATAAAAAATTTAATAAAAGTATTTTTTAGGTCAAAAGGATTGGCGATTGTATGGTGTGTTATAAGAACTTTTCCGCCCACAGAGTTAACGAAAAAGGGTTGGTTGTTTTTGATTGATTTCTTATCTCTGTTTCTAATCTTGGTTGGATGTAATTTTTGTTGGATCCGGTGTCTATCAAAATGTTGATCATCTCTCCATTACCTGCTTTAGATTGGAAGTAGGGTAAGGAAGAGGGTTGTACTCTAAAAAATGTAATTCAGTATGTTCTGCCTCGTCTGTAAACTGATCGAAATCTGAGATTTCTGAATAGTATTCATTGAGTGTTGCTTCATCAGTTCTTGTTGGTTCGTCGTTGTACTCTGTAGTTTGTTCGCTAGCGGTGTCTATTTGAAAATTTCTCTGTTTTATGTCTGGCAGTCCGTTTAGTCCTTGTGGTGATGGTCTCTTTTCTTGCTGTCCAAATCTGGGTCTGTTCATGTAGTTAACTTGTTTTGTCTGCATACTTCTATCTATGTCCATAGGCTCTGGCCTAGGTTGTGGCTTTGGGGACGATGGTCTTGGTTTCTGTGTTTGTAGGTTGCCATAGTGTTGTTGATAATTTCCTCCATATTGTTGCTGTGGTACATAATGAGTTATTCTAGGGGTCTGTGGAACATAAGCCAAGTGTGGAATGAATGGTTGTCGACCTGCGTTTAAGAATTGTTGTACGGGTTTTTTTGGTAGGGGTGGCCCTCTACCAGGGCTTTCGAATTTTCTTTAATGGGTTTGGCTATTAGTTCCGTAATTGGTTCTAAATTTTTGGTTTTCAAATTTCTCGCATAGCTGAAGTGCTGATGGGAGATCTGCGGGCTCTTTGGTTCCCAACAGTCTGGGAACGTCGCCGTTCAGGCCTCTGACGAAGGTGTCAAGTGCCTTGTCTCTGTAGGATTTGGCAAAAAGATCCATTGATTCTTTTCCCATTTCCATGCAAGTAATTTTGTTCAAAATAAGAGATAGGTGGGTATAAACTTGCTGGTAGAAATCTGCTGTACTTTGATTTCCTTGCACCAGAGAGGTCATTTGGTATTCTAGTGTGGTCACATCGCGTTTATCCGCGTAGTGTGCTGTCAAACATTTTGAGATAGCTGTCTAATTTAGTGGGGTGTTGTAAGACTCCAGGACTGAGTCTGCTTTGCCTACAATTTTGTTCCTGATAACATTAAGAATTCCGTAATATTTGGGTGATCCTGCTAATGATGAATATATTTTAAATATTCTCTCTACGCTTTTTCTCCATGAGCTAAATTCTCCTGCTTGGCCAGAAAATTCCCTTAAACACTTTACTATATCTGGGACTCGTTCTAATTCACTCATATTAACATTATTGATATGGACTGCTTGATCAAGTCGTGATGCAGTGTCTGAGTTTAATTTTTAGTTCAAAATTCTCTCTACTATTTCTTGAATTTGTCCCTGCATATTGGCTATGTTAAGGGCTTGGTTTACTTCGGGGCCTGTGTTATTATTAAGTAGGGCAGGCCTAATTAGATTGTTTGGGTTTGCCATGATTATTTATAAAATATTTTTTCTTAATATTTTCTCAAAGTGTTTCTCGTATACATTTTAAACGTTTTTCAAATATTTTTTTTTTATTTTTAAAAAATTTTTAATTATATAAATTTTGTATGTTTCAAACATTTTTTCCTTAAATTTTTGTTAGAAAATTTTAGATTTAAATTTAAATTTTGTGTGTTTTACAAATATTTCTTCCTTTACTTTTTGTTTTATATTTTATATTTTTAGATTATTTCTCCTATAGCTTTTTCACTTTTCGTATAGATTTTCTAACTTGCTTAACTTACAGTCAAAAATACATCCTGAACCAGTTATTAGGTATTCTTCCTTTTAGCTCCTGGGGGCTACTGGGGTACCTTCGTAACACTTCTGTCCAGTCGTCTGCGGCGATAGCCTTCAGGCCGATGTAAGTGAGTCCTTTTTGTGCAGGGTCCGTCCAAAGACACTAGAATAACAAGATGCGTAACGGCAATAAATTGGCGACCAAATTTGCTCTCTTTCCGCTCGCTTACGATGAGAGCATAAGAAATCTAAAACTAGAATTTGCTTGCTTGTGATAGTAAAAACCAGAGACGAGAACGCGTATATGTGGGCGTGTTGTGCTAGAAGACGATTTTCGTGCCGGAATCAATTCTGATCGAAGAATCGAATTTACATATTTGGACTTGTGGCCAATTTCGTAGCAATATGATAATATGAAATAATAATTAAAAATTCACTTAAAAATTTATAAACTTTTATAAGTTTGTTTACCAGATCTGTTCTATGTGCACAACTTTAATTATTTTCATAAAACCATAATGAGAAAGCACTACTTTCATTTGTCCACTTAATGCATTGTTCAACAATAAATTTTTTTATACACATTTGTTTTTTATTATTTTTAAAAATAGTTTCGAAAACTTTAATGTGTATTTTGCAAATATTTATTAATTTTTCTCACGTCGCAAGCTGAATACCCTAATGACAAGTATTCTAATATAGTCATTTTCGAAATTTATTTTGTGATGTACATAGATTCGGGTATTACTATTTCTAAGCTTTTTTTTAAATATTACAAAACGTGTGCAAATTAAAATTGTTACTCTTTATTTATTTAAAAAAATAAATTTTATTTTTTATTATTTAATATTTATTTGGTGATAAATTTTTTCACTTATAATATTACGAGACACTTTGTTGGTAGCTTATCTTTAGCTTAGAGCTGTTGACGATCTCGTCCCGATTCAGACTGATCTTCAAATTCTAAGTCCTAATCTAATCAACCTCGGCCAGAAGCTTTTCTTTCGGAAAATTACCGAACTTTCGATAAAAGCTTTATGCTGGAATTATTCCACTGCATTGTGAAATTCAATTATACTGATCGATGCAGTTTTTGATTGATGCGCAATAAGTCGGCCGTGGTTTGGTCTCCAAGCGGAAGCTGTGTTTACGTTAAGTTTGGGTTGCTTATTTTAGCGGGTAGCTGAGTGCTGGCAAAGGCAATGACAAAAACAAAGACAAAGGAAATGCCGACGAGATTGAGAATTGAAATTTGTTTATAAACTGTGGAAGGGAGCTATGTTCATGGGTTGGATAACTCTCCCCCTTCTAAAATGACGCGTCCCGCTTCATTATTAATTTCGTTCAAACGCTCATTTAATTCTGTTAAAAATTCTACATCATTATTTGGTTTTTCTGGTTCTGGCCGTTTTTGTTTGGTTACAAATATATAATATCTGAATTTTATTATTAATATAGTAATAAAATACAAAATGATTAAAATTAATAATATAAATAAAATTGAAATTTTCCAATTGTAAATTTCAATAAATTGGTTTAAAATATTAATGTTGTCAAGAGAAAGTTCTGAA
Source organism: Drosophila mauritiana (assembly GCF_004382145.1). Taxonomy (NCBI): domain Eukaryota; kingdom Metazoa; phylum Arthropoda; class Insecta; order Diptera; family Drosophilidae; genus Drosophila; species Drosophila mauritiana. Next base: position 363,799 of record NW_022881575.1, read on the forward strand.
TTGTTGGATTTTATATATTCTGATATTTCTAAGTTTTTAAAGTGGTTGGTAGTTATGTATTCAAGTATTTTGTTTTCTGAATTGGTGTATGAAATACTATTTATTGTAGTTGTGCTGTTAAATGTTATTAAATATGACCCGTTTAAATGGGAATCGTTCACAATATTATTTCCATTTATTAGAATGGCACCTTCTTGAATGATATCTATATTCTTATTTTTTTCTAGAATTTTAGTGCAAATTGATTTTTCTCCATTTAGTAAGCGGGTAAAACAAGTCTTATCTTTACTTATAATCTAATAGGTGTTGAAAAGTTCGTTCTTAAAATTAGATATTTCATAAAAGGTATTTTCGCATTTTGCGACCTGGCTTATAAGTAATATTCCATCATTATGTGAAATGGATCTGGCATAGTAAATTTCGCATCTGTTTGTTATAACGGGGTATTTGATATAAATTATTAAGAGTTCTTTATGCAATACAATTTTCAATATGGCGATGTCCATTAGGTCTGCAATAAGTACAAGCTGTTGTTCGTGATCTAATATTTCTTTAATGTCTTCATTATTTAAAATTTTTGTGTTGAATAAATCAATTTTGGCCAGTGTGATAGTATCAATAATGTTTTGTAAGTCAAATGTTAATAAACGTAAACGATGTTTTCGTAATGGCAATTCTTGATCGATAAAAATGTTTTTAAAATGATCGGAAAGTGATTTTATCTCTTTAAACAATTTGGAATTAATAATAAATTGTTGATTATTGTTTTCAATTAAATAATTTATTTTATTCTGTATTTTAATGAAATCATCGTGATCCGGAGTTCCAGCTAACCATTTCCAAACAGTGCCTAACTCATTTATTCCTCTTTTTGATCTAGTTGGTATCAGTTGTGACAAAATTACTTCTATTATCTCTATTTCGTAAGTAATTTCCCATTGTGTCCGTATATTTTTATCTTTTCTTACATATCCTGATTCTAGATTGATTATTTCTTTATAAAAACTTAAGTTAGTTACGTGGAATAAGTCAGCATATGATTCATAGGTAAGGACATCCTTTTTGTCCTTGAAAAGGAAGAATTCGTGATTGGAGTAATCAATTATTTCTGATGTGGTTATCATTACGAATGTTATTAGATGTAATAACAAATGCATTTTCTGTAATTTAATAAAAAAAAATAAAAAATAGTCCCGTTTCTATTATTGATTATAACTTTGTTAGGTAAGTTTTCCTTAACAACCTGTTTTTTATATCTAGTTTTTAGCTTATTTCTTTCTCCGTATTTTTTCTTATAAACAACTTGACCTACATGATATTCTTTTTCTTTACAAACCCCTTAGTGTGTTACTAACATTTTTTCTTGTGTATTCTTTAGAATTCTTGAAATGTTTTCGTGATCAACTTTATTATATAGAATATCAAAAGGTTTTTGGTTTGTTGTAGAATGAATGCTTTGATTGAATTCTTTTGCGGCTCTAATAATTATTTAAGAATAGTCAGTGAGATTAAATTCTTCCTTTATACAACGAGCTAATTCTGTTAATGTTGAATGTGCCCTTTCTACTTGTCCGTTCGAGGTACTGTGTCTGGGGTCGGCGAAATGTAGAGTTAAACCACATCTTTGTGCAAAGGACTTAAGTTGAGCAGAGGTGAAGCTCGGTTCATTATCAGTCATAATTACTTTGGCGTGGGAAAAATGTTGGAGTAATTCCATTACTTTATTCTCGATGTTTAGTTTATTTTGAATTTCTTTTACAACCAGGAATTTTGAATACGCGTCAATACAGGTTAAGAAAATAAGACTTTGCGCGTAATAAATGTCGATGTGTAAATTCTCTCCTTCATTAGTTGGAATAGGAGCTTCCCCAATAGGGATTTTAATAGGATGCCGGTTGTATTTATTTTCGTTGCAAATTGTACAATTTTTTATGTATTCCTTTAATTTGATATATTATTTTGGCCAATAAAATAATCTATTGATTTGTTTATAATTTTCGTCTAGTCCTCTGTGAGCACGACTATGTGTTTCTTCTATTATGATAGCCTTATCTTCATTATTTTCCACGTCTTGTAGAAATATTTTAGTATAAAGAAATTTGTTGGTAAAGTTATTTTTTAATGGTAATTGAATATGATAAAGATCTTCTAAAGTGCAATGAATTCCTACCGTTATGTTTGGTTTTAGATACTCCCTTAATATTTCTATTAAGTTTTCTGGTGTATCATATTCAATTATATGTCTTGTCTTATCAAAAACATTCAATGACTCATGTATTGTATACCTCCCCTTTGTTAATAACAGTTGTTGTTGAAACTGATTTAGCGGTTTTCGGGTCTCTTGTATTACATTTTCAAAACTACTTTCGGCAGAATGCTGTTGATTTGATGCTATTTTGATCTGAGTTTGATTGTTCTAAGTCGCTGTTAGTAATATTATTTATTTTTATTCGAGATAATGCGTCGGCTACGACATTAGTTGTTCCGGGTTTTATATACTATTTTCGGGGTGAAACTTTTTATAAAGGAGTACCATCTTTTCATTTCTACGTTCGGGTTTTTATCTGAGATAGTGAAAGATAAAGATTGATGGTCTGTTTGTATTTCTATACCAATTACACCATATAAGTATTTCCTGAGATTTTTAAGAGCCCAAACTATTGCCAACAATTCTTTTTTATTTGTGGCATAAAGTTGTTCGGTTTTATTTAAAGTTTTTGATATGAAAGTAATTGGTTTATTATCCTGTGATAAAACTGCTCCGATAGCTACATCTGATGCGTCTGTCGTTAAAGTGAATTTTTTGTTATAATCTGGTTGAACTAATTCCACTTGTGCTATTAAATTATCTTTAAGTTCTTTAAAAGCTTTAACAGCTGGGTCGTCTAACTGTATTGTAATTTTTGTAGACATTCTCCTAGAAATTTTTCCATTGTCTCCTCCTAGGTATTTGGTTAAAGGTTTGGCAATTTTTGCATAATTTCGGACAAATTTACGGTAATAGCCGGTGAGGCCTAGAAAACTTCGAAGCTCTCTAATGTTTTGTGGAATCGGATACTTCATAATTGTGGAGATTTTCTCAGGATCTGTTTTAATTACATTGTGAGATACTATATAACCTAGAAATGCTGTTTCTAATTTAAAGAATTTTGATTTTTCTAGAGAAATTTTCATATATGCTTGTTGTAAAATATTTATTATTTGAATTAAATCTGTGTAATGTTGTTCAATTGTATTAGAAAAGATTATTATATCATCCATATAAACATGACAAGTTTTTCCGACTTTTTCACTCAATATGTCATCCATTACTCTTTGAAATATTCTAGGGGCGTTTGTTAACCCAAATCGCATACGTAAGAATTCAAATTTTATTTGTGGATTCCAAGCTATTTGATTTAAGACTGACGGAATTATCATCGTCGTCTTGTTCAGGATTTTTCAATCCCAAACTGATATATTGTTTATTAGCGGATAAATCTACGCTGGCGTGCTCAGGATTTTCAGATCCCGAACTATTAGTTTTATTAATGACGGATAATTCAACGTCGTCGTGCTCAGGATTCATTGATCCCAAGCTATATAAACTGCCTTCAGCAATTACCGTTTCGGTTTTATATACCTTTTGCTCATCTAAATATTTTTTAATTATATATTCTTTTAATGGAAGAATACTTTTTTCCTCAATTAAACACAAATCGTTTTTATCCTCGTCAAAATATTCGAGTTTCTCTTTATTTCCCTTATACTCCATGATTCCTTTCTCGATATCTAACTTAGCTCCAATCTTTCTTAACAAATTGAACCCAATTAATAGATCAGATTCTAAACCCTCAATTTCATAGAATAAATATTGTTCCCCAAATATATTTATCAAATGATAATATTTTATGATTGAATATCCATGAACTGTAGATACTCTTTTGTGTATTGATTCCTCTGTAAGGTGCTGATCTAAAAAATGGCCCTCGTTGATATTATTTACTCTCATTGTTTTTTGAGCTGGCTGGTTGACTGTTCCCGTTGATTCCCGTTTTATCGGGGGTGTGTTTCGGACTGATTTACATGACATGTTTTTGCGCTGGGTATTGATTATAATTATTTCTTTGGAAATTATTATTAAAGTTGTGTCGGTTATTATTATAATTCCACTGGTTGTTATTATTCCTAGGATGATTATAATTTTTATACGGACGATTTTGAACTCTTATGGAGCCGTCTACTTCCATAGGTTCTGGTGGTGGTTGAACTTTGGAATTATTATTAAAATTCCAATTGTTATTCGCTCCGAAGTTCCCGTTTTGTGGCCAATTATTATTTATCCTATTTGGTGTATTATTAATCTGTCTAGAGGCAAATCTAAGGTTGTTTCCTTGATTTTTGTTTTCATTCCTAAATCCATTATACCTACCATTGGTAAGTCTGGTGGGTTAAGAGAGAATAGTGTTTCTGAGATTGAACCGTTTAATCCAGAAATAAAAATTCTTAGAGCGTTGCTCCTAATTGTTTTATTTGTTTCCTTGGTTATAAGGCTGTCCTTTCCATTAGTCATTATAGTTTTATTTATGAGTAACGTCATTTTGTTGTTTACTTCGTTGTAGAATTCTGTAATGGTCATGCCTCCCTGACTTAAGATGCTTAATTCTGATTCGAGTATATGGATTGATCTTTTATCGTTATAAATAAAATCCAATCTGGAAAGAATTGCTTGAAAGTTTAAAACGGTACCATGGTTGGTTAGAGCATCGTGTGCTGCTCCCATGATTTTATTACGTAAAATTGTTAAAGCGATAAAATATTGTTCACTTTCAATTTTATATAGACTCATTGCGGTTTCCGCCGCTTCTCTCCAGCCTACATATTGGGTTATTTCACCTGTGAACTTTGGTAAGGATTTAATTACCTCTAATGTAGTTTCGCATTTTATGGTTCGGTCAATTGTTTGGATCTTATAGTCTTCTACCTAATTTTTGTTAGCGGTTAACTGCTCTTCTAACCCTTCAAGTTTTCTGGTTACTTCACTCAACTGTACATTTATTAATCGGTTTATTAATTCCATTGTCAGATTGCTGGCGCTGGACATCCCGCCCGCAGAAAGGGTTGATACTGAACCTCCGGTTGCCATTGTTAAATTTAAATTATCAAAAATATTTATCAAATCTTCCAGATTGTTTCAATTAAATTGATATTGTAATATTTAATTTTAATGTAGTACTCTCTGTATCTTTTTTTTTTTTTTTTTTTTTTTTCGCACGGGTCCCACGGCCACACCTCCCGCCCAACCGACCGAGGGGCGCTGCCGTGTATCGTACGGCTCGATAGCGGCAGAGAGTCAAGATTACAGATAATAGGATAAAGTCTATTATAGTCAGAACATAAAACTCTGTAAGGGTCATGCAACTCATAATTAGATCTACAATGATTTAAGATAAGGGGTATATAGTTTCTAGTGAATATACTTGGAACCGAGAAGTTAAGCCGACTAATCAAGTCGGGACTCTCAACATCCCCACGAATAAGTTTACAAATAAAAACTGTTCCAAGCATAGTTCTACGGTTAGCTAGGGATGGTAAATTATTAAGAGTAGTCTACTGGAATAAGGGGGTAATATATGGTTTGCATCCCAATTTACGCGCCGCAAGGCAAAAAGTAAAAAGTTTTTTTGGACCGATTCAATGCGGTCCGAGTGGACTGCGTATTGTGGACTCCAAACAGGTGATCCGTACTCGAGAATCGGACGGACTAACGAAATAAATAAGGTTTTAGTCAAGTAAGGGTCATCAAATTCCTTAGACCACCTTTTTATAAAACCAAGCACACCCCTGGCCTTATTGACAATAGACGAAATATGGTCAGAAAATTTTAGTTTTGGGTCCAGAAGAACACCAAGATCATCAACTCGTGTTATTCTGTCCAGAGAGCACCCACTTAGAGTGTAAGTCGTGCGTATTGGGTTGGCACGACAAAAGGTCATAACTTTACACTTGGAGCCATTTAAGTTTAATATGTTATCACGGCACCATATTTGAAATCGGTCTAGATCGGATTGTAAGTCAAATGTCAAGAAGTGTCCTTGTACTGGAGGCATAATTTAACATCGTCTGCGTACATAAGTACACGCGAATGTTTTATTATTAAGGGGAGGTCGTTAATGAATAAAGTAAAAAGAAGCGGACCAAGATGGCTCCCTTGTGGGACACCGGATTTGACTCGTAGAATAGAAGATAACGAATTTTTAAAAAGGACTTGTTGTGTCCTGCCATTCAGATAGCTTGAAATCCAATTTAGAAGATAAACAGGGAAACCTATAAGATCAAGTTTTTTTATTAGAAGGTAATGATTAACAGAGTCAAATGCTTTACTAAAATCAGTGTAGATGACATCTGTTTGAAGATTATTTTTGAAACCCTGTATTACAAAAGAAGTTGGCTCCAAGAGGTTAGTGGTTGTAGATCTGCGTTTCATAAAACCGTGTTGACACGGTGATATGATTGATCTACAAAGGTGCTGCAAATGAGGAGTGATAACATTTTCGAAAAGGTTTGGGATAGCCGACAATTTAGAGATTCCTCTGTAATTGCTTGCATCCAGTTTGCTACCTTTTTTATGAAGAGGAATCACAAAGGACTCCTTCCATATATGAGGGAATTGTGAAGATTCCAAAGATAAGGTAAACAGTTCGAACTGTTCGAACAGAACATGTTTGAACAGAACATGTTTGAACAGATCATATTCGAACAGAACAAATTCGAACAGAACATGTTCAAACAAAACATGTTTGAACAGAACATTTTCTGTTCGAACATGTTTGAACAGAACGAAAAATGTTCGAACAGAGCAAATTCGAACAGAACATGTTCGACCAGAACATGTTTGAACAGAACATGTTCGAACAGAACACGTTCGAACAGAACATGTTCGAACAGAACATGTTCGAACAGAACATGTTCGAACAGAACATGTTCGAACAGAACATGTTCGAACAGAACATGTTCGAACAGAACATGTAAGAACAGAACATGTTCGAACGAAACAAGTTCGAACAGAACAAATTCGAACAGAACATGTTCGAACAGAACATGTTCGAACAGAACAAATTCGAACAGAACATGTTCGAACAGAACATGTTTGAACAGATCATGTTCGAACAGATCATGTTTGAACAAAACATGTACGAGCAGAACTTGTTCGAACAGAACTTGTTCGAACAGAACATGTTCGAACAGAAAATGTTCGAACATGTTCGAACAGAAAATGTTCTGTTCAAACATGTTTTGTTCGAACATGTTCTGTTCTCTTCGAACATGTTCTGTTCGATCATTTTGAACATGTTTGAACAGAACATGTTCGAACTGAGCATGTTCGAACAGAACATGTTCGAACAGAACATGTTCGAAAGGAACATGTTCGAACGGAACATGTTCGAACGGAGCAAATTCGAACAGAACATGTTCGAACAGAAAATGTTCTGTTCAAACATGTTTTGTTCGAACATGTTCTGTTCTCTTCGAACATGTTCTGTTCGATCATTTTCTGTTCGAACATGTTCCGTTCGAACATGTTCCGTTCGAACATGTTTTGTTCAAACATGTTCTGTTCAAATATAATCTGTTTAAACATGTTCTGTTCGAACAAGTTCAGTTTGAACATGTTCCGTTCGAACATGTTCTGTTCGAACATGATTTTTTCGAAAATGTTCTGTTCGAACATGTTTTTTTCGAACATGTTCTGTTCGAACATGTTCTGTACGAACATGTTCGAACAGAACATGTTTGAACAGAACATGTTTGAACAGATCATGTTCGAACAGATCATGTTTAAACAAAACATGTACGAACAGAACATGTTCGAACAGAACATGTTCGAACAGAAAATGATCGAACAGAACATGTTCGAAGAGAACAGAACATGTTCGAACAGAACATGTTCGAACAGAACATGTTCGAACAGAACATGTTCGAACGAAACATGTTCGAACGGAGCAAATTCGAACAGAACATGTTCGAACATGTTCGAACAGAAAATGTTCTGTTCAAACATGTTTTGTTCGAACATGTTCTGTTCTCTTCGAACATGTTCTGTTCGATCATTTTCTGTTCGAACATGTTCTGTTCGAACATGTTCTGTTCGTACATGTTTTGTTTAAACATGATCTGTTCGAACATGATCTGTTCAAACATGTTCTGTTCAAACATGTTCTGTTCGAACATGTTCGTACAGAACATGTTCGAACAGAACATGTTCGAAAAAAACATGTTCGAACAGAACATGTTCGAAAAAAACATGTTCGAACAGAACATGTTCGAACGGAACATGTTCAAACAATACATGTTCGAATAGAACATGCTCGAACGGAACATGTTCGAACGGAACATGTTTGAACAGAACATGTTCGAACGGATCATGTTTGAACAGAACATGTTCGAACGGAACATGTTTGAACGAAACATGTTTGAACAGAACATGTTTGAACAGAACATGTTCGAACGGAACATGTTCGAACGGAACATGTTTGAACGGAACATGTTCGAACAGAACATGTTCAAACTGAACTTGTTCGAACAGAACATGTTTAAACAGATTATATTTGAACAGAACATGTTTGAACAAAACATGTTCGAACGGAACATGTTTGAGCGGAACATGTTCGAAGAGAACATGTTCAAACAGAACATATTCGAACAGATCATGTTCAAACAGAACATGTTCGAACAGAACATGTAAGAACAGAACATGTTCGAACGAAACAAGTTCGAACCGAACAAATTCGAACACAACATGTTCGAACAGAACATGTTCGAACAGAACATGTTCGAACAGAACAAATTCGAACTGAACATGTTCGAACAGAACATGTTTGAACAGAACATGTTCGAACAGCACATGTTCGAACAGAACATGTTCGAACAGAACGTGTTCGAACGAAACATGTTTGAACGAAACATGTTTGAACAGAACATGTTCGAACAGAACATGTTCGAACAGAACATGTTCGAACAGAACATGTTCGAACGGAACATGTTCGCACAGAATATGTTCGGATATAACATGTTCGAACAGAACATGTTCGAACAGAACATGTTCGAACAGAACGTGTTCAAACGAAACATGTTTGAACGAAACATGTTTGAACAGAACATGTTCAAACAGAACATGTTTGAACAGATCACGTTCGAACAGAACATGTTCGAACAGAACACGTTCGAACAGAACACGTTCGAACAGAACATGTTCGAACAGAACATGTAAGAACAGAACATGTAAGAACAGAACATGTTCGAACGAAACAAGTTCGAACAGAACAAATTCGAACAGAACATGTTCGAACAGAACATGTTCGAACAGAACAAATTCGAACAGAACATGTTCGAACAGATCATGTTCGAACAGATCATGTTTGAACAAAACATGTACGAACAGATCATGTTTGAACAAAACATGTACGAACAGAACTTGTTCGAACAGAACATGTTCGAACAGAACATGTTCGAACAGAACATGTTCGAACAGAACATGTTCGAACAGAACATGTTCGAACAGAAAATGTTCGAACAGAACATGTTCGAACAGAACAGAACAGAACATGTTCGAAAGGAACATGTTCGAACGGAACATGTTTGAACAAACATGTTCGAACAGAACATGTTCGAACAGAACATGTTCGAACAGAACATGTTAGAACGAAACATGTTCGAACGGAGCAAATTCGAACAGAACATGTTCGAACAGAACATGTTCGAACGAAACATGTTCGAACAGAGCAAATTCGAACAGAACATGTTCGAACAGAACATGTTCGAACAGAACATGTTCGAACAGAACATGTTCGAACAGAACATGTTCGAACAGAACATGTTCGAACAGAACATGTTCGAACAGAACATGTTCGAACAGAACATGTTTGAACAGAACATGTTCGAACAAATCATGTTTGAACAGAACATGTTCGAACAGAACATGTTCGAACAGAACATGTTCGAACAGAATGTTTCGTTCAAACATGTTTCGTTTGAACACGTTCTGTTCGAATATGTTATGTTCGAACATGTTCTGTTCGAACATGTTCTGTTCGAGCATGTTCTGTTCTAACATGTTCTGTTCGAACACGTTCCGTTCGAACATGTTCTGTTCGAACATGTTCCGTTCGAACATGTTCTGTTCGAACATGTTCGAACAGAAAATGTTCTGTTCAAACATGTTTTGTTCGAACATGTTCTGTTCGATCATTTTCTGTTCGAACATGTTCTGTTCGAACATGTTCTGTTCGTACATGTTTTATTTAAACATGATCTGTTCGAACATGATCTGTTCAAACATGTTCTGTTCAAACATGTTCTGTTCGAACATGTTCTGTTCGAATTTGTTCTGTTCGAACATGATCTGTTCAAACATGTTCTGTTCAAACATGTTCTGTTCGAACGTGTTCTGTTCGAACATGTTCTGTTCGAACATGTTGTGTTCGAATTTGTTCTGTTCGAACTTGTTTCGTTCGAGCATGTTCTGTTCTTACATGTTCTGTTCTTACATGTTCTGTTCTTACATGTTCTGTTCTTACATGTTCTGTTCGAACATGTTCTGTTCGAACATGTTCTGTTCGAACATGTTCTGTTCGAACATGTTCTGTTCGAACATGTTCTGTTCGAACATGTTCTGTTCGAACATGTTCTGTTTTATTTTTTTTTTTTTTTTTTATTTTTTTTTTCGCACGGGTCCCACGGCCACACCTCCCGCCCAACCGACCGAGGGGCGCTGCCGTGTATCGTACGGCTCGATTCTCGAGAAGATATAGACGCGATATAAAAAATAGAATAGGAACGAGGAAATGAATATAATGTGGAATAACAACTATGTTAAATATTAGTGTTAGTAGGATCTAATTATGTAATAGAAAAAATTAAATCGATTGTTTTAATAGCGGCAGAGAGTCAAGATTACAGATAATAGGATAAAGTCTATTATAGTCAGAACATAAAACTCTGTAAGGGTCATGCAACTCATAGTTAGATCTACAATGATTTAAGATAAGGGGTATATAGTTTCTAGTGAATCTACTTGGAACCGAGAAGTTAAGCCGACTAATCAAGTCGGGACTCTCAACATCCCCACGAATAAGCTTACAAATAAAAACTGTTCCAAGCATAGTTCTACGGTTAGCTAGGGATGGTAAATTAATTAAGAGTAGTCTACTGGAATAAGGGGGTAATATATGGTTTGCATCCCAATTTAGGCGCCGCAAGGCAAAAAGTAAAAAGTTTTTTTGGACCGATTCAATGCGGTCCGAGTGGACTGCGTATTGTGGACTCCAAACAGGTGATCCGTACTCGAGAATCGGACGGACTAACGAAAAAATAAGGTTTTAGTCAAGTAAGGGTCATCAAATTCCTTAGACCACCTTTTTATAAAACCAAGCACACCCCTGGCCTTATTGACAATAGACGAAATATGGTCAGAAAATTTTAGTTTTGGGTCCAGAAGAACACCAAGATCATCAACTCGTGTTATTCTGTCCAGAGAGCACCCACTTAGAGTGTAAGTCGTGCGTATTGGGTTGGCACGACAAAAGGTCATAACTTTACACTTGGAGCCATTTAAGTTTAATATGTTATCACGGCACCATATTTGAAATCGGTCTAGATCGGATTGTAAGTCCAAATGTCAAGAAGTGTCCTTGTACTGGAGGCATAATTTAACATCGTCTGCGTACATAAGTACACGCGAATGTTTTATTATTAAGGGGAGGTCGTTAATGAATAAAGTAAAAAGAAGCGGACCAAGATGGCTCCCTTGTGGGACACCGGATTTGACTCGTAGAATAGAAGATAACGAATTTTTAAAAAGGACTTGTTGTGTCCTGCCATTCAGATAGCTTGAAATCCAATTTAGAAGATAAACAGGGAAACCTATAAGATCAAGTTTTTTTATTAGAAGGTAATGATTAACAGAGTCAAATGCTTTACTAAAATCAGTGTAGATGACATCTGTTTGAAGATTATTTTTGAAACCCTGTATTACAAAAGAAGTTAGCACCAAGAGGTTAGTGGTTGTAGATCTGCGTTTCATAAAACCGTGTTGACACGGTGATATGATTGATCTACAAAGGTGCTGCAAATGAGGAGTGATAACATTTTCGAAAAGTTTTGGGATAGCCGACAATTTAGAGATTCCTCTGTAATTGCTTGCATCCAGTTTGCTACCTTTTTTATGAAGAGGAATCACAAAGGACTCCTTCCATATATGAGGGAATTGTGAAGATTCCAAAGATAAGGTAAACAGTTCGAACTGTTCGAACAGAACATGTTTGAACAGAACATGTTTGAACAGATCATATTCGAACAGAACAAATTCGAACAGAACATGTTCGAACAAAACATGTTTGAACAGAACATTTTCTGTTCGAACATGTTTGAACAGAACGAAAAATGTTCGAACAGAGCAAATTCGAACAGAACATGTTCGAACAGAACATGTTCGACCAGAACATGTTTGAACAGAACATGTTCGAACAGAACACGTTCGAACAGAACATGTTCGAACAGAACATGTTCGAACAGAACATGTTCGAACAGAACATGTAAGAACAGAACATGTTCGAACGAAACAAGTTCGAACAGAACATGTTCGAACAGAACAGATCATGTTCGAACAGATCATGTTTGAACAAAACATGTACGAACAGAACTTGTTCGAACAGAACTTGTTCGAACAGAACATTTTTCGTTCTGTTCAAACATGTTCGAACAAAACATGTTTGAACAGAACATTTTCTGTTCGAACATGTTTGAACAGAACGAAAAATGTTCGAACAGAGCAAATTCGAACAGAACATGTTCGAAAAGAACATGTTCGACCAGAACATGTTTGAACAGAACATGTTCGAACAGAACACGTTCGAAAAGAACATGTTCGAACAGAACATGTTCGAACAGAACATGTAAGAACAGAACATGTTCGAACAGAACATGTTTGAACAGAACATGTTTGAACAGGACATGTTTGAACAGAACATGTTCGAACAGAACTTGTTCAGAACAGAACATGTTCGAACAGAACATGTTTGAACAGATCATGTTCGAACAGATCATGTTTGAACAAAACATGTACGAACAGAACTTGTTCGAACAGAACTTGTTCGAACAGAACATGTTCGAACAGAAAATGTTCGAACAGAAAATGATCGAACAGAACATGTTCGAACAGAACAGAACATGTTCGAACAAAACATGTTTGAACAGAACATTTCTGTTCGAACATGTTCTGTTCAAACATGATCTGTTCGAACATGTTCTGTTCAAACATGTTCTGTTCGAACATGTTCTGTTCGAACATGTTCTGTTCGAATTAGCTCTGTTCGAACATTTTTCGTTCTGTTCAAACATGTTCGAACAGAAAATGTTCTGTTCAAACATGTTTTGTTCGAAGTTGTTCTGTTCGAACATGTTCTGGTCGAACATGTTCTGTTCGAACAAGTTCTGTTCGTACAAGTTTTGTTCAAACATGATCTGTTCGAACATGATCTGTTCAAACATGTTCTATTCAAACATGTTCTATTCAAACATGTTCTGTTCGAACATGTTCTGTTCGAATTTGTTCTGTTCGAACATGTTCTGTTCGAACATGTTCTGTTCGAACATGTTCTGTTCGAATTTGTTCTGTTCGAACTTGTTTCGTTCGAACATGTTCTGTTCTTACATGTTCTGTTCGAACATGTTCTGTTCGAACATGTTCTGTTCGAACATGTTCTGTTCGAACATGTTCTGTTCGAACATGTTCTGTTCGAACATGTTCTGTTCGAACATGTTCTGTTCGAACATGTTCTGTTCGAACATGTTCTGTTCGAACATGTTCTGTTCGAACTGTTCTGTTCGAACATGTTCTGTTTGAACATGTTCTGTTCGAACATGTTCCGTTTGAACATGTTCCGTTCGAACATGTTCCGTTCGAACATGTTCTGTTCAAACATGTTCTGTTCAAACATGTTTCGTTCAAACATGTTTCGTTCGAACACGTTCTGTTCGAACATGTTCTGTTCGAACATGTTCCGTTCGAACATGTTCTGTTCGAACATGTTCTGTTCGAACATGTTCTGTTCGAACATGTTCTGTTCGAACATGTTCTGTTCGAACATGTTCTGTTCGAACATGTTCTGTTCGAACATGTTTCGTTCAAACATGTTTCGTTCGAACATGTTCTGTTCGAACATGTTCTGTTCGAACATGTGCTGTTCGAAAATGTTCTGTTCGAACATGTTCAGTTTCAGTTTCATGTTTCCTCCGAGGAAACGCAACTGCTTCAGCCCAACTTTGAGGCAAATGTAAATACTTTTCCTGGCAAATATTATCACAATTCCACGCGGCTGCTGCCAGAGACACTAAATAAACTGTTGGCTTGGGTCGCAGCCGAAAAGTAAGCAGCAGGAAATATCCTGCAATTGCAATCAGTGCGGGATGTGATGGGAGTGGGTTGCGGGAGCCGGGCGGTATTCATAACCTGGCAAAGTGGCAGCACAGATCGTGGCCTGGGTAAGTCATCATGTATTCGATAAGCTGTGCCATCGATAAAGTCCCAAATTGAGCCATTATGGCAGCCACTGGGCACTTTGGCTTAAACCAGCTATATCCCATTTCCATGCACAATTAACCAGCGTAATGTGACGGACAAATTAGCCAAAATCCCCCCTCCCCGCTTGCAAGCGATCCATGTGCACACACTGGAGGCGCATAAAAATTGATGTCCTCGAATATTGCGCATACGCCGCGTGGCACGGCTCTGCATAGCGATAAACTTCAAGTGCCCTGCAATGTACGACCACATGGCCATCGTTTGGACGGACACTGACTAGAACATGGTCCGCCGCATCCACATCCACATCCGCATTTGCATGCGCATCGATTGTCATCGAGAAGGGGTTACAAGTTCGGGGTCTCGGAATCGGGTCCTCAGATCCGATGGCTGTCAGAGGCGACGCGTTGCCATATTAATCTGGTTAATGGTGAAACTGAATCAGCGTTTTAAACGAGCAAACATGATCTGTTCGAACATGTTCTGTTCAAAAATGTTCTGTTCGAACATGTTCTGTTCGAACATGTTCTGTTCGAACATGTTCTGTTCGAACAGGTTCTGTTCGAACATGTTCTGTTCGAACATGTGTAACGAACTGGTTTTCTTTATTTCGCTCGCTACTGGTTGCAGCGGCTAGCTCAGAGAGTTTGTGTGTTCGTCCCACCAAATTTATGATTTGTGTGATTGCCCGACCAAGGAAACGCAATGGGTTCTTAGTATAGCCGTTTATTCTGCTGTCTTATGTACAATTCCTTCGGATATCTCCCTAATCCTGCGGCGCTTCTCTTGCAGCGCCTTGCCTCCGTGGTACCGCTGGCTCCTTGACGTGGACGACGAGTCGGCCCGGCTGGGACTAGGATGTTATGGGGCACGGTGTATCGTCCCGGGGCGAGGCAACGCTCGTCCTGGAACCACCTGTACCGACCACTGACTCCACTGTCCGTCTCGAGCCCGCTACGTCGCCGTCGTCTCCTCTGGCAGACCACCCGCCGGTCGGTCTGGGTTTAGGATGTTATGGGGTTAAGGTGTATCGTCCTGGGGCGACGCAACGCTCGTCCTTGGACCACCTTTATCGACCTCTGTCTCCACTGACCCTTATGGACACGTCGGGTTCTTGCCTTAGCTTCTGAAGGTCCTTCTGCCAGCCGGAACGGATTTAGGATGTTATGGTGCAGGGTGTATCGTCCTTGGGCGAGGCAACGCTCGTCCTGGGACCACCTTTGCTAGCCACTGACTCCAATGATCCTTGCGACACGCCAGGTCCTTCTCCTCCACTCCCAGGATCTCCACTTGCTTGTGGCGATTCGTCCTTCTAAGTCCTTCGGGCTTCTCGCCGCCCGCTGCTTACACTGCTCGTTTCCTTCGTTTTACCGCGCGTTCACACTTCCGAGATCCTTCGATTCACACTCCTACGCTCGGCCACCTTCCGCACGCGATCTCTCTGTCTCACTAACTGTCACCCATCCGTGCCCGCGCCTACCCTTTATAGGCTGCAGGGATCCCGTTATTTCCCTTTTTGCGCACGGCCCGCTCGGGTACAAGGTCCAACAGTTGTACCGTTAGTTCACGGTGTGTCCTCTTTGTGCACGCACCTTTACCGGTCGACCTCTGTGACCTTGGTCGACTCGAGTCCAAGGTCCAGAGTGGTACCGTTAGTTCACGGTGCGTCTGCTTTGCCCTTCGTCGCGGCTGTTGCTAGGCCGCTCCCCTGCGCGAGACTTGTGGGGAGTTTTGAGACTCCTCACATCTCCCCCTTCCTTCGGAAGTTTTTTGTTTTTTTTTAAAACAGTTGGTCCCGGCGGTCCTCCGCCCCGGTGTCCCTTCGTATGTGCAGCTCCCCTGTTCCTTTCATCCGGTGCTGCTGTCGTTCACCCGTTTTTTCCGCCTGGCCACGCGTCACACCCCTCGCCCATTTGAATGTTACAACTGCCTGTGTCGTTTAAAAAAAACCCAGCCAGATGGTTTTCATTGCCGTCTGGCGTTTTTTATTCTGCGACCATTACTCTTACCTCCCCGCTCCTCCGTACCCGAAGGACTTAGAAGGACGAATCGCCACAAGCAAGTGGAGATCCTGGGAGTGGAGGAGAAGGACCTGGCGTGTCGCAAGGATCATTGGAGTCAGTGGCTAGCAAAGGTGGTCCCAGGACGAGCGTTGCCTCGCCCAAGGACGATACACCCTGCACCATAACATCCTAAATCCGTTCCGGCTGGCAGAAGGACCTTCAGAAGCTAAGGCAAGAACCCGACGTGTCCATAAGGGTCAGTGGAGTCAGTGGTCGATAAAGGTGGTCCAAGGACGAGCGTTGCCTCGCCCCAGGACGATACACCCTAACCCCATAACATCCTAAACCCAGACCGACCGGCGGGTGGTCTGCCAGAGGAGACAACGGCGACGTAGCGGGCTCGAGACGGACAGTGGAGTCAGTGGTCGGTACAGGTGGTTCCAGGACGAGCGTTGCCTCGCCCCGGGACGATACACCGTGCCCCATAACATCCTAGTCCCAGCCGGGCCGACTCGTCGTCCACGTCAAGGAGCCAGCGGTACCACGGAGGCAAGGCGTTGCAAGAGAAGCGCCGCAGGAGTAGCGAGATATCCGAAGGAATTGTACATAAGACAGCAGAATAAACGGCTATACTAAGAACCCATTGCGTTTCCTTGGTCGGGCAATCACACGAATCATAAATTTGGTGGGACGAACACACAAACTCTCTGAGCTAGCCGCTGCAACCAGTAGCGAGCGAAATAAAGAAAACCAGTTCGTTACATCTGGCGCCCAAGCGTGATTGTCCGGGCAAAAGGAAAGTAGAGCAAGATGGGGAAGTCGTGGCTGTACAGCTTAAAGAAGGATGATTTTCCCGCCATAGCGAGAGCACTCGGGATAAAGCTGGAAGGTTTGGTCGAGGAAATGCGGAAGACGTTGTCCGAGTTTATCGACCAGACCGCAGATGAGCCTGAATCGGTCGCAATCATAGAAGCGCTGGAAAAGGAGTATGGAAGGAAACCGGCCGTAGAGGTAAAAGTCACAGGCGTAGAAGGCCTGGTGAGGAGCCTCGACTTCGCTAGCATGGCGGAGGCCAGCGGAAGCAGATCGGAAAGGCAAGAGGTCGGACAGGAACGCCGAGACACCAGCCGTGAAAGAAGGGAGCGGCGGGAAACCAGCCGTGACATGCGGTAGACCGCAAGGGCAGCACCGCAGGACTACGCAAAGGTGGCGAAACAGGTGCGAGAGTGGAGTTTCCGTTACGACGGGAACGAGAAGCCGCTGGAGTTCCTGGAACAGGTGGAATGGTCAGCAATGACATATGGACTCGACATCAACCAGATCCCAAGAGCGATGCCGGAACTACTAACGGGCAGAGCCCTGAAGTGGTTCATTGCCAACAACAAGTTCTGGGAGACATGGATCGAGTTCATACAAAGCTTCCAGGAATTTTTCCTGCCTAGAGGGTTCATGACAAAGCTGGCGGACCAGGTCAGGCAGAGGAAGCAGCGACACGGCGAAAACTTTAAGGACTACATGGTGGACATGCAGACCCTGATGCGGCCCTTAGGAATGTCACAGAAGGAGACGCCGGCAAGAATAAGGGAAAACAGCACGCCAGCCTTACGCATGTTCATACGCCCGTATGAGTGCCGACACCTGGATGCCCTGATGGCTCTGGCCGACGAGTTCGAAGAGCTGGACACCCAAAGGGAACGGTTCGATTTAGAGCGGAATAATAGGGCCCACCACCAGCGAGAATTCGCGAGATCAGAACGCAGTGTGCAGAAGGTGCCAGGATGACACCGCGGGCCCGTCGAGGAACATCGAAAACAGAAGAGAACCGGTCCCGGTGCGGCGCGGTTTTGTGCCAAACCCAGCACAAGCCTGCCACAGATGCGGTGGTCAGGGCCACTGGTCTCAGGAGTGCAGGAACCGGCCAATCAACTTTTGCTGGACCTGCGGGAGAATCGGGCTAAGGACTTCGGAATGCTGCCACAGATCGGGAAACGCCATACGACCCCAGCCTCAGAGGGGCAACCAGGGTTCGCAAGACGCTGCCCCTCAAAATTAATGGGCAATCTGAAGGCGGAAGAAAGGCAACTGTCCGCCACAGTGCTCATAGACGGAGTAGAGATAGAGGCCACGGTGGACACTGGAGCCACGGCCAGCTTTATTAGCGAGGAGCTGGCGGACAGGTTGCAGGCGGCAGGAGAAGTCTTACCTACGAGAAGAGGATTTAGAATGGCAGATGGACGGTACGAAGAAGTCACATCGATGGTCGAAGTCGACATAGGACTCGGCGAGAGGACCGTTCGGATGCAACTACTGATCCTACACAATATAATCGACGCACTAGTATTGGGTTGGGACTTCCTAACAAGGATGGGAGCACGTGTAGAGTGGGCCGGACTGGCCGTAACAATACCAGTGTGCGCAACAGGACAAAGCAGGCCAAAGGAAAAGCTCTCGGTGGCAATTGTGGAGAGGGCCGACTTCTCAGAGGAGGACGTGGACGAATTCTTGAGGTCGGAGTTGACTAGTTTAGAAAACGTTCAAGGGACGTCAACCGTGGCGGAGCACCGGATAACGATGAAGGACGATCAACCGGTCAAGCAGCGGTACTACCCAAAAAACCCTAAGATGCAAGTGGAGATCAACGCCAAGGTCGACGAGCTGCTGGGGAAAGGATGTATAGAGCCGTCTAGAAGCCCGTACAGTTCACCGATAGTGATGGTGAGGAAGAAGACAGGGCAATGGAGATTGTGTGTGGATTTCCGGCAGATAAACGCAAGGTCCGTAAAGGATGCGTACCCGATGCCGATGATAAATTACATCCTGGACCACCTAAAAGAGGCAAAGTATATAAGCAGTCTAGACCTAAAGGATGGATACTGGCAAATTCCGTTGGAAGAAAGGAGCCGGCAGTATACGGCGTTTACGGTGCCGGGAAAGGGCCTGTTCCAATGGAAAGTAATGCCATTCGGACTGCACTCAGCGTCGGCAACGTTTCAACGGGCATTGGACCAAGTAATAGGGCCCGAAATGATGCCACACGCGTTCGCATATCAGGACGACATCATAGTCATCGGACGGACGCTGCAGGAACAAATGCGCAACTTGAAGGAGGTGTTCAAGAGGCTTCGGGCGGCGAACCTGAAAGTGAATGCGGATAAGTGCAAATTCTTTAGGAAGGAGTTACAATACTTGGGTCACCACGCGACGAATCAAGGTATTGGAACGGATCCGGAGAAGGTAGCGGCAATAGCGCAGCTGAAGCAGCCAGGAAACGTGAAGGAGCTGAGGCAATACTTGGGAGTCGCATCGTGGTACAGACGCTTCGTGCCCGATTTTGCGACGCTGGTACAGCCTTTGAATGCGCTCCTAAAGAAGCAGGCAAAATGGAAATGGGAAGACCCCGACTTCACGAAAACGTTTGTGTTGCAGACGGATGCCAACGACTATGGGCTGGGTGCAATCCTTACACAGCATTCCGAGCGAGGCGAGCGAGTAATCTCCTACTCCAGTAGAACGCTGAACGCAGCGGAGAGGAACTACTCGGCAACGGAAAAGGAATGTTTGGCAATAGTATGGGCGGTCAGGAAGTTGAGACCGTACCTGGAGGGTTATCACTTCAAGGTCATCACGGACCATATGGCTCTGATATGGCTGAATAACATCGAGAGTCCGTCCGGCAGGATAGCGAGGTGGGCGTTGGAGCTGCAACAGTACGATTTCGAATCGGCACATACCGCATCGGGCGGGCAACGAGGAGGTGGCATCATGGAAGATGTGTGTACCGGTCGGGCAGAGACAGCGTGTCATGACCGAAAACCACGACATGCCAACTGCGGGACACTTGGGAAGCCGCAAGACGATTGCCAGGATTGCGGCCCGGTATCATTGGCCGGGAATGCATCGGGACGTAAGGAAGTATGTGCGGAACTGCGAGAGCTGCATGAAGTACAAGTCCAGCCAGCTACAGGCGGCCGGGAAGATGTTAACACAGGTGCCGGAAGAACCATGGGCAACCGTGTGCGCAGACTTCGTGGGCCCTTTGCCACGATCAAAACATGGGAATTCAATGCTGCTGGTCCTGGTGGACAGATTTTCAAAGTGGACCGAGATCGTCCCTATGAGAAGGGCAACCACTGAGACGCTGCGAAAGGCCGTTCGAGAACGGATAGTGGCCAGATTCGGAGTGCCCAAAGTGATGATCACAGACAACGGCGTGCAGTTCACAAGTAGGGCCTTCAGGAGGTTTCTGGAGGAGCTGGGGGTACGACACCAGCTCACGGCTCCATATACTCCGCAAGAAAACCCTACGGAAAGGGCCAACAGGACCGTCAAAACAATGATCGCGCAATTCACAGGTGCCGATCAGAGGAAATGGGACGAGCACTGGCCGGAGCTGCAGCTGGCGGTCAACACAAGTGTGGCGGAGAGCACAGGATACTCGCCGGCGTTTATAACTCAGGGAAGGGAGCCAAGGCTGCCCAACGCGTTGTTTGATGAAAAAACGACGGGGACCGGAAAGTGCATCCAGACACCGGCGGAAAATGCGGACAAATTGAAGGAAATCTTCGAACTGGTGCGGAGAAATATGGAGAAGGCGGCACAGGATCAGGCACGGCATTATAACCTCAGAAGACGGCCGTGGAAACCCAAGGTGCGGGACACAGTATGGGCCAAAGAGCACCACCTGTCAAAAGCAGCCGAAGGTTTCGCGGCAAAATTGGCCCCAAAATTTTACGGGCCGTTCACGATAAAGAAATTCGCGTCACCAGTTATATGTGTCCTAGAACACAAAACGACCAAAAAAGAGAAGACTGCTCACATCAGAGATCTGAAGCCGGGAAGCGCGGGCGCCGACGGGCCAGAAGACTTCGAAGAATAAAAAAGAAAAAAACACAAATCAAATCGTTGGGGAGGAAGGGGGGAAGATGATACAAGGTATCGATATGAAGCCGAAGTCAGCACACACACACACACACACACAGTTGCGGATTCCGTGGGAGACGAGTATACGGACGGAAAAGATCCGTTACCGGTACAGGCCCACGAAATAACGGCACAAGGAGCAGAAGCGAAACCGAGGTTTCGTCGCGGAGAGCACGGCTCGAGCTGGTCGTTTCAACGGTTAACATACGCACACAGCTGCGGATTCCGTGGGAGGAGGACGGAAAAAGATCCGTTACCGGTACAGGCCCACGAAATAACGGCACAAGATGCAGAAGCAAAACCGAGGTTTCGTCGCGAAGAGCACGGCTCGAGCTGGTCATTCCAGAGGACGGGAAAAGATCCGTTACCGGTACAGGCATACGGAACAACGGCACAAGGAGCAGAGGCAAAACCAAGGTTTCGTCGCGGAGAGCGCGGCTCGAGCTGGTCTTTTCAATTTGAGATTACGATGGCAGCACACGTGTTTAACATCCAGGAAGTACGAGAGAACGGCGCCGGGGAACAGCCCGGGGCGATATGGAGTAGGGATTCCGATTCCTACCTCCAGCTCCTGGCGTCACCCCTGGTGTCGCGATCTCCATCCCCGGGAAGTGTAGAGGATCCGGAGGAAATTCCGGACATCGAGCTCGAGGACGACCAGCTAATGGCGGAGACGGAGGGCGTGGCCGAGGTCATCACCCTCTCCTCGGAGAGCGAGGAAGACGATGACGGAGGCGAGACGGTCACGCCGGAGGTGTCATCGGACGAGGACGAGACTGCGCGAAAAGCCAGGGCGCGGATGGCTTATCGGAGTGTCCGGCGGGCTACGCAAGGCCAGGGACTGATAAGCCTCGGAGTCGCGCCGCCGACCGAGGATCCGGTGGATATGAGACGGTTCATGGAGGCACGAGTCGCCACCCTGCGGCGTTTCCAGCGGATGGTAGACGCGCGGAAGGTCGCCGACGTCGAGGCCGCATGGCAGGAGCGTTTGACGCGGCTGCAAGAGGAGGAGGAAGCATTATGGGCACCAACCACGGAGCAGCCGGAGCCCACGCAGCCGCTGGCAAGACAGCGACCGCCGACACCGCAGCCGCCATTGCCGTTGACACCGCCACCGAGTCGACCACCGCCGCCGCAGCCGCCGTTGCCGTTGACGCCGCCGCCACGGCAGCCGCCGCCGCCGGCGTAGTCACCACCACCGACACCACCACGGATGACGGCGACGCAGTCACCGCCACCGACACCACCACGGATGACGGCGACGCAGTCACCACCACCGACACCACCACGGATGACGCCAGCGCAGGCGCCGCTGCTGACACCGCCGCGGCCGACGTCGGCGCCGCTGCCGACACCACCACGGCCACCGCGCACGCCGTCAACACCACCGCCGCAACCTCACGCGTCGACACCACCACCCCAGCAGGGGGAATGGCCGCGGTATGACAGGCACCAGACGTGGGAGATTCCGCAGGCCCACGTCGGCCAGGTGGTCCGCACGTTCGAGATGGGCGGGCGGCTGTGGCACCAGCAGTCGGTGACGTGGACGTGGCCCGCATCGGTGGAGTCCGAGGACGCGCCGGAAGCCCGGGTGTGGGAAGAGGCGGAAGCGATCGGCTGGAGTCACGCGATCCGCGGTTACGCGCACGAGCAGAGGGGAAAAGGCCGGAGAAGGAGGTCCCGAGGGAGGAGAGCCCGGGAGAGGCCAACCCGGAGAAGGAGGAGTGGAGCTAGCCTGCACCCGGTGAGGCGCCGCCACCACCAAAGCTGCCGAGGACGTCGTGCCCAGAAGCGCGGCAACCGCCGCCCCGCCCAGGCCATTGGAGGCAGGCGTCGCTGGACGGGCAGAAGTGGAGGGAGTTGCCGACGGAAGACTGGCCGGTCCAGGTAGCCGAGGAGGCAGCTCGACAAGGAGCCCGGAAGCGAAGAGCGCACTGGGCCAAGCTGTTCGAGTTTGGCGGGCAGCGCTACCGCCTTAAGGTACGGAGGAGCGGGGAGGTAAGAGTAATGGTCGCAGAATAAAAAAACGCCACACGGCAATGAAAACCATCTGGCTGGGTTTTTTTTAAACGACACAGGCAGTTGTAACATTCAAATGGGCGAGGGGTGTGACGCGTGGCCAGGCGGAAAAACGGGTGAACGACAGCAGCACCGGATGAAAGGAACAGGGGAGCTGCACATACGAAGGGACACCGGGGCGGAGGACCGCCGGGACCAACAGTTTTTAAAAACTTCCGAAGGAAGGGGGAGATGTGAGGAGTCTCAAAACTCCCCACAAGTCTCGCGCAGGGGAGCGGCCTAGCAACAGCCGCGACGAAGGGCAAAGCAGACGCACCGTGAACTAACGGTACCACTGTGGACCTTGGACTCGAGTCGACCAAGGTCACAGAGGTCGACCGGTAAAGGTGCGTGCACAAAGAGGACACACCGTGAACTAACGGTACAACTGTTGGACCTTGTACCCGAGCGGGCCGTGCGCAAAAAGGGAAATAACGGGATCCCTGCAGCCTATAAAGGGTAGGCGCGAACACGGATGGGAGACAGTTAGTGAGACAGAGAGATCGCGTGCGGAAGGTGGCCGAGCGTCGGAGTGTGAATCGAAGGATCTCGGAAGTGTGAACGCACGGTAAAACGAAGGAAAGGAGCAGTGTAAGCAGCGGGCGGCGAGAAGCCCGAAGGATTCAGAAGGACGAATCGCCACAAGCAAGTGGAGATCCTGGGAGCGGAGGAGAAGGACCTGGCGTGTCGCAAGGATCATTGGAGTCAGTGGCTAGCAAAGGTGGACCCAGGACGAGCGTTGCCTCGCCCAAGGACGATACACCCTGCACCATAACATCCTAAATCCGTTCCGGCTGGCAGAAGGACCTTCAGAAGCTAAGGCAAGAACCCGACGTGTCCATAAGGGTCAGTGGAGTCAGTGGTCGATAAAGGTGGTCCAAGGACGAGCGTTGCCTCGCCCCAGGACGATACACCCTAACCCCATAACATCCTAAACCCAGACCGACCGGCGGGTGGTCTGCCAGAGGAGACGACGGCGACGTAGCGGGCTCGAGACGGATAGTGGAGTCAGTGGTCGGTACAGGTGGTTCCAGGACGAGCGTTGCCTCGCCCCGGGACGATACACCGTGCCCCATAACATCCTAGTCCCAGCCGGGCCGACTCGTCGTCCACGTCAAGGAGCCAGCGGTACCACGGAGGCAAGGCGTTGCACGAGGAGCGCCGCAGGAGTAGCGAGATCTCCAGATATAATATAAGAAACAGCAGAATAAACGGCTATATTAAGAACCAATTGCGTTTCCTTGGTCGGGCAATCACACAAATCATAAATTTGGTGGGACGAACACACAAACTCTATGAGCTAGCCGCTGCAACCAGTAGCGAGCGAAATAAAGAAAACCAGTTCGTTACATCTGGCGCCCAAGCGTGATTGTCCGGGCAAAAGGAAAGTAGAGCAAGATGGGGAAGTCGTGGCTGTACAGCTTAAAAAGGATAATTTTCCCGCCATAGCGAGAGCACTCGGGATAAAGCTGGAAGGTTTGGTCGAGGAAATGCGGAAGACGTTGTCCGAGTTCATCGACCAGACCGCAGATGAGCCTGAATCGGTCGCAATCATAGAAGCGCTGGAAAAGGAGTATGGAAGGAGACCGGCCGTAGAGGTGAAAGTCACAGGCGTAGAAGGCCTGGTGAGGAGCCTCGACTTCGCTAGCATGGCGGAGGCCAGCGGAAGCAGATCGGAAAGGCAAGAGATCGGACAGGAACGCCGAGACACCAGCCGTGAAAGAAGGGAGCGGCGGGAAGCCAGCCGTGACAGGCGGGAGACCGCAAGGGCAGCACCGCAGGATTACGCAAAGGTACCAGATGCGACCCCAGCCTCAGAGGGGCAACCAGGGTTCGCAAGACGCTGCCCCTCAAAATTAATGGGCAATCTGAAGGCGGAAGAAAGGCAACTGTCCGCCACAGTGCTCATAGACGGAGTAGAGATAGAGGCCACGGTGGACACTGGAGCCACGGCCAGCTTTATTAGCGAGGAGCTGGCGGACAGGTTGAAGGCGGCAGGAGAAGTCTTACCTTCGAGAAGAGAAGTTAGAATGGCAGATGGACGGTACGAAGAAGTCACATCGATGGTCGAAGTCGACATAGGACTCGGCGAGAGGACCGTTCGGATGCAACTACTGATCCTACACAATATAATCGACGCACTAGTATTGGGTTGGGACTTCCTAACAAGGATGGGAGCACGTGTAGAGTGCGCCGGACTGGCCGTAACAATACCAGTGTGCGCAACAGGACAAAGCAGGCCAAAGGAAAAGCTCTCGGTGGCAATCGTGGAGAGGGCCGACTTCTCAGAGGAGGACGTGGACGAATTCTTGAGGTCGGAGTTGACTAGTTTAGAAAACGTTCAAGGGACGTCAACCGTGGCGGAGCACCGGATAACGATGAAGGACGATCAACCGGTCAAGCAGCGGTGTTCACGCCAGAAGGGCGCAAACAGTTGAGCGGCAGTGTAAGCGGCCAATGCTTGTACTCGAAGCTCCTCCACGGCTCGCAAGCACCGCTGCTCGCGCTCTCCTTCTCTTCGCTCGCTCTCCTCCCTTCCCGCAATGTATTCACCACTCTGCGGTCCCGCGGTATTTCTACTGTTAGTGTTAAGGTAGTCTTAAGTTACAAGTGCGCGAATAAAGTACGGAATTTTCGTGAAGTCGATCCCGAGTGTTTCATTTCAGGGAGAATCAGCAGCAGCCGCAGCAACTACAACCACGGCAATTTTCCGCCCACTCCATTTCATGGTCCTTCGAGCCGGATGAGCTCTGATCCTGCCAGCGCTCCTTGCGGAAAATTCAAGATAAGTACGGCTTTAAATCCTATTCCGTCCGTGGTCGCCATTTTCGTTTTTCCAACGGCGTTTATTCTCTCCGTCCATCCGTATCAAGTGAAAAGTGAAAATATATAAGTACATGCGCCCAGCCACCGTGATTACTTTTTTTTTAAGTGCATAAACAAGCACTTCGCCAATACCGGCCCCCTAATTCGTCTCACGGTGCTCCGCTGATATCCAAGCGCATGTACATATATATATATATACACTGTCCAAAATTCACTGTTATCGTCCGCTGCTAAACTGCTGTTTTTTTTGTGCCTCAATAAAATATACAACCCAATACAAATACAACAATACAATACAATATACAAATTTAATTAAATTCAATTAAATATACACATACATATAATCACCAAAAATTTCACATACACACAAATATACATAGCCATATACATACATTACGACATATCCATTGTCATACATAGATTCCAACGATATTCACATACACACAGTCGCGACTTACACAGACTTGCCAAGTGCAAGTTCTTTCGTCTCCTCTTTGTTCGTTATTGCCCTGACAAAAAAAACCAGCGCATAGCGACGAGAGAATACCCTATTGTCGAGACATAAAATAAAATAAATAAGTCCGACGATAAAATTTAAAAATAAATAATTTAATAAAAAAAAAAAAAAAGGAAAGAAACGATTGTTTTAATTATTATTATTATTGATTATTATTTAATAATTATTTAACCCAAATAATAATTTTTTTTACAAGCTATTTCTGGCTCCCATTTCTGGTTCCTAAATTAAAATAATAAAATTGTGGTCCTAAATCCGGTAGCTATTTTTTTTTTATAAATTTAAACTTGAATTTTCTAGCTATATCTAGCTATTTTATAGCTGTTTTCTAGCTATTTTCTATATATTAGCTATTTTTTTTTGCTTTTCGGCATTTTCAGTCGGTAGCGATTTTTTATAAATCCTTGGCTATTATCCAGACTGCAGCTGGTAGCTATTTTTTTAGCTATTTTTCCAGAAATTGCAAGTTATAGTCTTTTTTATAAATTTGAGCTACTGTTTTTTCTAGACTCCAATATAGCTATATCTTCTTGTGGACTTCACTCTAGCTGTTGCTTTTTTGTGAATCCTCTTAGCTATTTTTTCACACTGAGTTTTAGCTATATGAAATCCGGTAGCTATTTTTTATAAATTCAAGTTTATAGCTATTTTCTATATTAGCTATTCTTTTTCGGAATTTCCAGTCGGTAGCGATTTTTATAAATCCTTGGCTATTATCCAGACTCCAGCTGGTAGCTATTTTTTTAGCTATTTTTTCAGAAATTGCAATAAACTGAATTTTAGCTATATTGTACTTCATTTAAGCTTTTTTCCAGTTGCTTTAAGATCTATTGGGGCCTTATTTCACAAAAATTGGGATTTTTTTTCCTTCGTGCTCCAATCTCCAGATCCCAATTGCAACTTTCTCCCGAATTCCGACGGGATCCTTTGTCCATCCAGATTTGGATGCCCTCTGGGTCTGGTTCCTTTTCAATTCCACATTTTTTGCGGCGTGCAGGCCTTCTTGACTTCCTTCTCCTAGGGCATAGCTGAGCATGCCCCTAGAGGGAGACAAGAAAAAGACACCCGCACCTGGAAAAGAACAAAAGTTCAACCCGCAATCTCCGCTATCCACTCGCGGTAGGCCAGCACCCAAGTCCGTTAGTCCCAGGGTCAAAACCGCGACTCCCACTCCGAGACCAAAGGTTGTGCCATCGACCAGTTCGAAGACAACTCCTAGGTTGGTCATTTCCCGACCAGTGACGCGAGAGTTACGGGTGCCTCCGTTGGATCGGGGGTCCTCCTTTCTCTACTCTTAGTTAGTTGCTGCCCAGGCTGATGTGATGGGAGTCAATAATGACTTTATTGTGTACTTATGATATATGTAGGTTATATATATTTGCCACTTTAAATAAATCAACTGCTCGGTTTGGTGTCAAGATCAAGAATGATGAAAGCTTTATTATTAATGTATACGCACGGGCAAGCAGCAGTGCTTTTGATCCCGTTAGTTCTAGATAGCGAGTCTAGACGAGGACGTCGCGATTACGCAGTGTGTATGTGTGTGTGTAGGTTCATGTTAATTTCAACGTCGAGAGCGTCGCCACCACGCAGTATGTGTGAATATGTGTGTGTGTGTGTGTTCATGCCGATTTCATCATCGGGTGCAACAGAGTTTCAGGTAGCGGGGGACGAGGCTATGCTGGCATGGTAGCTCGTGATCAATATATATATATACAGCGTTGGCACTTTGCTGATGTCGCCTACCGGGCGGGCTTCATAGGCGGAGGTGGTTGTTGAGGGGGGTTAATGCTGGGCATGGTAACTCCTCCCCCCCTAGTGTGGAGAGATGGCCATAACGAAGGGATAGCCGACTCGACAACGTGAGGTGTGTGGGTGGGTTGCTGGGTAAAAATCGTTTTCTGCCTTTTACAGGTTCGGAGACAGATCACAAGTATTAGTACTATGCTCAATGCAAGGTACGTAGCGGTAAAGTATTGTTGAGTTATGTAGTCCATTTTCCCGGTTGTTGCCAATGCCTCCAGGTGCAGTTTTTCGAGTGATAGGACTTTCAATGTTTTGTTATTTTCTATTCGTTCCATTGGTGGTATCTCGATGGTAAGTTTGTCGTGGGAGACAATGAAGTATGAACAATGTATAGGTAAGGGAATTGTTTGAATGAAATGATACATTTGCTAGTTGAAAAATGGATTTTTAACCTTAAATATCATAATAGTTTGGTGTTGCAAGTAAGAGTTTAACAGGATGGTAACAAAAGTTGTTAATGTGTTCATCCAATTCTATGGTTATATTTTGCTTATTAAATAAAATTCGTATGTCTTCTAATTGTTGTGTATTAAACATAAATTTGAAAATGAGGCCTAACTTACTAGCAAGTAAGCTTTCGGCCACGTTATTGCTCTTTAAAAATTTGGTTCTGGTAATTTTCGAAAAATTTCTATATCGAAACTTGTTTGTTATTTACGTGTTCTATTTTATATATGATCCTGATAATAATGTCCCTGTCTGTTTATCAAATTTGTCTTTTAATTGTTACATTTTCATGTTTAGTTGAATTCATTAAGTGTTAGTGTTTGATTGGGACTGGGTGTTCACAGTTCTTTTAATGTGTTTCCTAATTTTTTGTTTATGTAATTTCTGACCTCTGGTAGTTATTAGTGTTATCCCTCTGTCTCTTTCTACCTTGTGTAGAGAAAATCTAGGTGTTATTTTGTTTCTTCTGTTTTCCTTCCTATATATAGTATTATTTTCCTCAACTAGAATTGGCGGTTCCCTGTCCTTATTTAACTTAGCCAATCTCTTATCGGTGGTGTTTTGTAGGTGTTGTTGTATTTGGGGGTATAGTGTTTGTCTGAATTGATTTAGTTTTGAGAGGTAGTCATGATGATTGTCATAAGTTATGGTTTTTCCAAATATGTGTGTCCTGCCGTGAAAGAGTTCGAAAGGGGTGTGATATGTGCTAGAATGTATCGCGTTATTGTAGGTTGTTAATACTTCGCTAAGTATTTCGGTATGTTCGCACTGTAGGTGTAATTCTTTTCGACGGTTCATAACTATTCTGTACAATTCTGTTAACGTAGAGTGAAGTCTTTCGACGGGTGAATTACCAGTCGATTGTTGGAATGAGGTAGTATGTTGGAGTATATCGTATTGAGCAAGGAAATCGTTAAACAGGTTTCCGGAAAATTCTGTTCCCTGATCGAAAACAAGTTTTTTGGGTATGCCAAAGTTGCTCATGAACTGAGACAAGGCGGCAATGATTTTTATGGAGTTTCTGTTATCAAGCGGGTATGCTTGTGCGAACTTTGAAAATTTGTCAATGACAGTTAGATTATAAGTACCATTGACGAAGTAAATATCTATGTGGATCACCTCTAAAGGTCCTGGTGGGGCAGGTGGTGATTGCATAGCTGGTTTATGGGGTTGCCTGTCGTATTTAAGTGTAAGGCAAATGTCACAGTCTTTTATTACTTGCGTAATAATATCTTTCATGCGGGGGAAATAAATATCTCTTTTTAGGTGTTGAAAGGTTTCGTCGATACCTCTGTGGTTGTTCTTTAAGTGGTATGTAAGTATTCTTGTTTTTTGGTCTTCCGTTTCGGTTATTTCGGGTAAGAACAGTTTGCAACGGGAGATTTTATATGAGTCGTTCACCGAGAAGTAGTTGTTATACGATTCCTCTATGAGCAAAAAGATTTGATCTGGGGCAAATATTGCAGTCATTTTGTTTGGTTTAAGAATTGATTGCAAGATGTTAGAAATAGTGTCAAAGGTATATGTAGGTTCTGAAATGACTTGTCTTGTTTTGTACGTAAATGGTGTTGTGATTTGTACTGAAGACTTTTCCCCAATGTGGAACACAATTTGTGTATTGAAATGATTTAATGGTTGTTGGACAACTGGGATTTTTTGTGGGTCTTCGTTTATGTTTAAATTTGGTTCTATTCGACTAAGCGCATCAGCGACCACGTTTTGTTTGCCTTTTTTATACACTACTTCGTAATCGTATGCGGCTAGGGTAGTTTTCCACCGAAGTAGTTTAGGGTTTTGACCATTAAAGCTTTCTAACCAGACTAATGGTTTGTGATCTGTGACTATTTTAAATTTCTGGCCAAAAAGGTATGGCCTAAAATGACTTACTGACCAAATAATAGCTAGCATTTCTTTTTCTATGGTGGAATATCGAACCTCTGTGTCTGATAGCGTTCTACTAGCGAAGGATATGGGTCTGTCGTTGGTATCGGGGCCTTGTGATAGCACTGACCCTATGGCGTAGTTGCTTGCGTCGGTCGTTAACGTGAATGGTTTTGTAAAGTCGGGGAATATAAGTATTGGGTCGTTGCATAATAAATTCTTTGAAATTTCGACTGCTTTCCTAAATTCGTCGTCTATTACTATTGATTTTTTTCCTTTTAATTGTCTTGTTATAGGTTTTGTTATTTTTGCGAAATCTTTGATAAACTTCCTATAGTACCCAAGTAATCCCAAAAATGACTTGATTTCCCTGATGGTTTTGGGGCAGGGAAAGTCTTTAATAGCTTGTATTTTGTTTGGGTTGGGCTTGACTCCCTCCTGAGTAACAATGTGTCCCAAAAAGTCAATTTCTTTCCTTAAGAAGTTACACTTAGCAGGTTGGATTTTTAGATTCGCATTCAGTAGCTTAGAGAAAACAAGTTTAATGTCGCTAATGTGTTTCTGCAGTGAGGGTGAGAATATAATAATGTCGTCTAGGTAAACCAGACAAACATTACCTATAAGGTCTCCTAGAACGTTGTCCATCACACGTTGAAAAGTGGCTGGTGCGTTCTTCAGACCGAAGGGCATTCTTGTGAATTCGTAATGCCCATTTTCGACTGTGAAAGCTGTTTTGTTCGCGTCTTGTGGATTCATCTCAATTTGATGGAATCCACTTGCCAAGTCTATTGTTGTGAAGTATTTTGTTCTACCTATTCGGTCCAGTATGTCTGCTATGTTAGGTATCGGATAACGGTCGGAGATGGTTTTTTCGTTTAATTTTCGAAAATCTATTACCAACCGCCATTTTTCTTTGCCTGTAGTGTCGGCTTTTTTGGGTACGATCCATACGGGTGCACTCCAAGGAGAGTGACTGTTTTTAATAATATTTTGTCGAAGCATTTCTGATATTTGTTTACGAACTTCTTCTTTGTGTACATATGGGTAACGGTATGATTTAGTGAATATCGGAACATTGTCTACTGTTGGTATGGAGTGTTTAACGACATTAGAAAAGGTCCAATGGCTCTCTTCATAATGGAAAAGTTTCCTAAAGGTTTTGCATAGATTGATTAGATTAAATTTTTCTTCTTGGTTTAAATGTTCTGTCTTAATATTAAGTTCTTGTTGGGTGTCCGTCTGAGTAGTATCCGCCATTGTAGACATGCAGTGTAAAAGTCCATAGTGTTGTAAAGAGAGTTCTTCTGCTATTAATGGTTCTTCTAAATAAAGTGTTTGGTTGTAGTCTGAACTGTTACAGACTTCGAAATAGGCTATACCTGCGGTTGCAGTATACAGTCCACCTGTTATTGATAGTTGG
Organism: Drosophila mauritiana; assembly: GCF_004382145.1. Taxonomy (NCBI): domain Eukaryota; kingdom Metazoa; phylum Arthropoda; class Insecta; order Diptera; family Drosophilidae; genus Drosophila; species Drosophila mauritiana. Next base: position 396,237 of record NW_022881575.1, read on the forward strand.
TTGTCAAAATCTGTGGTCCCGTATATAAAGTCTCCTTGCATGAAGTTTACTGGTAGTGGAAGCCTTACCTTGCTATTTGATGGTACAGTATGCAAAATGTCTACAGGGTTTGGTCGTGTCAAAATTGGAACTGCGGTTTCAGGTGTTTCCAAAATGGAATCCGCGATGTTTATTTTTGCATTCAGAGTGGATAGAAGATCCATGCCTAAGAGGCCATTGAAGTGTGGATGAAAATTGAACAAAAGAAACTTCTGATTTGACAATTCTTTGAATTGTTTAAATTTAATAGTGTCTGTGAATTCCGTAATTTGGAATGTATTAAGTACTGTATGAATGGCTATGCTTGAATTAAGTTTTTTTATATTGTCTTCTGTAATGAGGGCCGGGTTTATAAATGAATAAGTGGACCCAGTGTGTATTAGGAATTTAAGTGGTTGTGAAGGGACAAATGTTGGGGATAGCATTACATAAGGTAATGATGACCCGTGGGCTTTTTTAGTTATGAATCCGACTGGTCTTCCGAGGCTCTTTGCGGAAAATTTGTGTCGTCATTTATGTTGCACAAATTTACATTTGTGTTAGTATTGTTTCTGTATTGTTGGTGTGTTGAGGTTGGTTTTTCGTAGTTGTGGGATGTGTTTTGATTTCTCATCGATTGTCCCCCTTGCTGATGATTGGTTTGTTGGTGCGAAATGTTGCGACCATTATTATTTGATAGTTTCGGTTCTTGTTGGTTATTTTTTGGGTATGGGCGTCCTCTGTCCGTTGGATTGTCACGGCGACTCTACTTGTCCTCTACTTGTCTGTTTGAGTTTTGGAAGAAAAAACTTTGTTCCATTTGTCCGTATTCGTAAGCTTTTTCGATAGTGTCCGGGTTCCTAATTCTTATGATTGTTCTTAATGGATCCTTTAATCCGATGATAAATGCGTTGAGACATATATCATCGTAGAGGGTACGTTTAGTTGCGAGTGCATTACCCGTGGTATCCATGTCTTTAGCTATTGTTATAAGTTCGTTTCTCATTTTAATTATACTGTAAAAAAGTTTTCCCATTGTAAGGTCATTTGGGAGGGTCTGTATTTCCCTAAGTATCATCGCTTCGGTTCTCTTGCTGGTGTAGAGTCGTTTGAGATTAGTCTTGATGTCGTCCCAGTTCAATCGAGTGTCGCAAAGGGTCAAGGCATCGTCTGCTTTTCCTACGATTTTGTTGCGGACGGCCCTTAGAAGTAGTTGTCCATAAGGGGTCTTGTCTACTGATCTAATGAGGAACAGCAGTTCCTCAGCGCTAGTTATGAACTTGTCGAGATTGCTAGGATGACCTTCAAAAGTGGGGAGTTGTTCGATAAAAGCCAAAATGTCGGTTGGGTTAAGGTTGGTGTTAATAACTGTGGAAGTAGCGGAAGTAGTCGGACTTAAAGGGGCTGATGCGTTTCCCGAGTCCATGTTGTTGCTGTTGGTGGATTGTTCTACTTGTTCCCTAATTTGAGGAAGGCTGCCTCCACTTCTAAGTCCAAGTCTTCTTTTACTTTGGGTATTAAACGGAATTCTCTTTGGCATGTAGGTGTTTTTGATTTGTGTAGTCTGTGTGTTGTACTTAAAAATATGGTATATGTGTTATTGTGCTTATATACTTTTGTATACGTGTACCTATATGTTGTGTATATGTTTAGTGTAATAATGTTTTAGCTTAAATAATAAGGTGTAATTAAGTAATTGTAATCTTATATATAGATAATCTTAAAATGTAGTGTGTATTTATAATATGAATCCGTTTGTTTCTTTCTAAGTAAGTGTTGGCTCCAATGTTTGACTGTAATATATTATGTACATTAGTAAGTATAAAAAATTTATATTCAGTTTGTATAAGTAAATGAACACATGGCAGTAACACAATCCGAAGTAGTAAGTTGAGTGTATTTGTAATTTGACAAATGTTTCTCAATTGGGAACATTCGCGAACAAGTATATGGCTTTTAAGGAAAGGTTCAACCTGACACACATAGTGATTTTATTACTGATTTATTGTTTAATTTCTTTCAATGTTGTGGTCCCGGTGCCTTTTCAGCGATTGATGTACACATATTCGGCCACAACATTGAACTAGATTTATTTGTTTTGCTTATTTATGTATGGTCCCGGTGTCTCATCAGCGATTGATGTACACATATTTGGCCATAGCACTGAATGATGTTAACTTTTTATGTATGTCATAAGTGATCCCGGTGCCCTTTCAGCGATTGATGTGCACATATTCGGTCACTTTGAATGTAAAGACATTTTTTTTTATGTGTGATCCCGGTGCCCTTTCAGCGATTGATGTGCACATATTCGGTCACAATAGTTTGTAATTATACTGTATGTCACTGTTGAACTTGTTTGTGTGAAGTTTTTTCCTTTTCTTCTCTTTTTTTGAGAACCATATATTTACACTTGGCTCCTCAAACTTGTGTTTTTTTTTTTCTGCCACTTGTTCACTTACTTACCCGTTTACAGAAGTGGAACGAAGAACGTGAAAGGCGTTGTTAATCCTTTTAGTTCTAGTCCGGCTGCGCCAGTTACGGGTGCCTCCGTTGGATCGGGGGTCCTCCTTTCTCTACTCTTAGTTAGTTGCTGCCCAGGCTGATGTGATGGGAGTCAATAATGACTTTATTGTGTACTTATGATATATGTAGGTTATATATATTTGCCACTTTAAATAAATCAACTGCTCGGTTTGGTGTCAAGATCAAGAATGTTGAAAGCTTTATTATTAATGTATACGCACGGGCAAGCAGCAGTGCTTTTGATCCCGTTAGTTCTAGATAGCGAGTCTAGACGAGGACGTCGCGATTACGCAGTGTGTATGTGTGTGTGTAGGTTCATGTTAATTTCAACGTCGAGAGCGTCGCCACCACGCAGTATGTGTGAATATGTGTGTGTGTGTGTGTTCATGCCGATTTTATCATCGGGTGCAACAGAGTTTCAGGTAGCGGGGGACGAGGCTATGCTGGCATGGTAGCTCGTGATCAATATATATATATACAGCGTTGGCACTTTGCTGATGTCGCCTACCGGGCGGGCTTCATAGGCGGAGGTGGTTGTTGAGGGGGGTTAATGCTGGGCATGGTAACTCGAGCGTCTAGTGAGTCTTCTCTATCGAGAAAATCCGAGAGTCCCTCCGCTGTCGGGATTGATTTCCTCCGCGTCACACGCTCTACCACAAAGAGAATGGCATCCTCTGAGCAGCCGACGCCCGCAAACGCAGCGTTGCATAAATTCATCGCCGTCAGCGATCGCGTAAGCCTTTTCGAAGCGAAGATCAACACTCCAGATCAAGCCTCTCCGTCCCTACACACGTTACAAGTCCGTCTGCAACAGGTGCGAGCTTTATGGGACAAAGTGGAAAGAGAGTACGAAACATGCTCTGACCTAATGGCCCAAGAAGGATCGCTCGACGCAGTGCCTATTCTCCAGGCCAAATATGACTACTGCTACTCAGTATACGAGTCATGTGCAGCACAAATTGGCGAAGCAATCGACAGAGCAACGCCTCAAGTCGCGCAAGCACCCTCTCAGCCGCTAATTTCGTCCGGCTGCCGCTTACCTCCATGCGACACGGAAGTCTTCGATGGCGACTACCTCAGATGGCCCACTTTCCGGGACCTATTCACGGCAATTTACGTAAACAACCCCAGGCTGACTCCGGTCGAGAAGCTATTCCATCTCCTCACGAAAACAAGGGGCGAAGCAAAAGCCATCGTGGCGAAATCTCCTCTCACGAATGATGGTTTTGATCATCGGTGGTTTGATGGATCGGTTCCAAAATAAGCGACTTTTAGTCAACAGCCAGCTCAAGCTTCTTTTTAACTTGAGTTCAATTTCGCAAGAATCTGGTCATGCTTTAAAAGAGCTACAATCCACGATTCAGGGGTGTTTAACAGCACTGGCGCATTCCCAGGTATCCACAGAAAACTGGGATTGTCTCTTGGTTTTCCTTTGCGCGAGCAAACTGCCCAAGCAGACCCTGTCCTTATGGGAACAGTCGCTAACTGCCAAATCCGAGATCCCAGCTTGGGAAGAAATGAATGCCTTCCTGAGCGAAAGGTATCGGACATTGGAAGCCATCGAAGATATGAAACCGACTCAGGCGGTTCCAAAAAGGCTTCAATCCTTCGAGACAAAGGTCAGCACCAAACAGAAAGGGTGTGACTTATGTTCTAAGGAGAACCATCCGGTACGATTGTGCCCGCGTTTTCTTCAAATGTCTGTTGACTCGCGCTCCGGATATATAAAAAAGAAGCAGCTATGTCTGAATTGTTTTGCCAGAGGTCACCAGCTACGTGACTGCACAAGCACACACAGCTGCTTTACATGTAAGGGCAGGCACCATACGCTGCTGCATCGCAGCCCCCCAAATTCCGAAAATGCGAGTTCCTCAACCTCGCCCCCTACACAGCAACTTCCGAGACCCTCTAGCAGAAATGCATCGGCAAGCACCTCAGCGGTGCAAACTTTCTTCGCGTCCGGCACTTCAGCCGTCCTACTGAGCACAGCGATGATTGACGTGTGCCATTTGGGGACGAACTACCGAGCCCGAGCCTTAATCGACTCGGGATCCGAGGCGACGTTCATTTCAGAACGCCTGTTCAACCTCATCAAGTTGCCATTCCGCAACACCCAGACCCAAGTCTCCGGGTTAAATCATTCGGTCTCCGCGAAATCCTCGAAGCTGTGTCACTTCGGGATTCGCGCTCCTACTAAGCCAGGTCTACAGTTAGACACTGAAGCGTACGTCCTTCCGAAGCTCTCAGGCAAACTGCCCTCCTATCCGATCCCTCGGAATTCTTTGAAGGACCTGCCCGCACTCCGCTGGGCAGATCCTACCTTTTTTGAGAGCTCTCAAATTGATGTACTGATCGGGGCTGACATTCTACCATCCATAATGATGGATGGCACCCGACAAAATATTTGCGGCTCGCTCCTGGGCCAAGAAACTATTTTCGGGTGGGTGCTAACGGGGCCGATTTCCAAGGGTAAGCCGAAACGGGTCGCATCCTTCACGACCCAGGTGCACCAAACAGGCGACCCTGATTCGCTCGACACGCTTCTCAGCAAGTTCTGGGAGGTGGAGGATCTACCAGTAAAGATGGTAAAAGAGTCGGACTCCTATTGTGAAAGGAACTTCCTCCAAACAACAACAAAAGACGCAAGCGGGAGGTACGTGGTGACGCTCCCGTTCCGAGATCCCGAGAATACCGGATCCGATTTAGGATATTCAAGGTCCATTGCGCTAGCTCAGTTTCTTAGAAACGAAAATCGTTTAAAAAGAGACTTTCCATTAAAAGAGCAATATGACAGCGTGATCCAGGAGTACCTGGATCTGGGTCATATGAAAGAAGTTCCGCCGACTCACAATTCTCCCTCGTATCATCTTCCTCATCACGCGGTAGTTAAGCCCGAAAGCACCACTACAAAGCTTCGCGTTGTATTCAACGCTTCAAGTCCGTCGGCAAATGGGACCAGCTTAAATGATATTCTTCATGCTGGTCCAGTCCTACAATCCGATCTAACGATCCAGGTCCTGAAATGGCGTTATTTTCAATACGTCTTCAGTGCAGACATTACGAAAATGTATCGTCAGATCTGGGTCGATCCAAAACATACCCCGTTTCAAAGAATTCTGTTCCGAAACAAGGAAGGAGATATCCGAGACTTCGAATTAAAAACAGTTACCTTCGGGGTCAACTGCGCCCCCTTCCTCGCCATTCGAGTCTTGCAACAGCTGGCAGAGGATATCCAAGTGCCATTTCCAAATGCCAGCCGCATCATCCAGTAGCACATGTACGTCGACGACGTTCTGGCAGGGGCGAATTCCGTAATCGAAGCCCAAAGTTCAATTCGAGAGTTGCAAGCAGCCCTAAGTGCCTCCGGGTTTCCGCTAAGAAAGTGGACCTCGAACAACAAAAGCGTCCTTAAAGACGTCCCGGCCGAACACCTCCTTCATAGCGAGTTCCTCGACATCGATGCCGAAAGCACGGCCAAGACGCTCGGTATTCGGTGGAGGGCAAAGTCCGACGAATTCTATTTCGTTCCTCCAGACATAGTTGTTGAACCCTCCTATACAAAGCGAGAAGTTTTGTCCCAAATCGCTAGGTTGTTCGATCCTGCCGGGTGGCTCGCGCCGTTCATAATCCGTTCAAAAATGTTCATGCAGGAGATTTGGTTGCAAAACTTAGGCTGGGACGATAAGCTTCCCACTGAAATGTGTCAGCGGTGGCAATCGTTTTTAGACGAGTACTCCGACCTCAACCAGATCCGCGTTCCGAGATGGATCTGGTACCAGCCTGAGGTAATCATAGAGCACCACGGGTTCTGTGACGCGTCTCAGAGAGCCTATGGAGCGGCTATATACATCCGCGTCGAGATGGGGCAAAAGATCCTGACTCGCCTGCTTACAGCCAAAACACGAGTGGCCCCGGTAAAAACCGTCTCCCTTCCTCGGCTAGAGCTCTGTGGTGCCGTGCTGTTAACCGAAATGGTGACCACAATCCTTCCGCACATGCCCTCCGCCAGTTCAGATATCCGCTGCTGGACAGATTCCACAATCGTCTTAGCCTGGCTACGAAAGCCTGCGTGCAACTGGACCACATTTGTGGCCAACAGAGTTGCCAAGATCACGCAGGCGACGCCAGTCGACTGTTGGGCACACGTTCGCTCAGAACAAAACTCCGCCGTTCTAGCCAGTCGAGGCGTATCCCTACATGAATTGGCAGAAAACCATCTCTGGTGGCACGGACCAGAGTGGCTGCAAGGGCCACGAGAGCTATGGCCAGCACAAAGCGACACTCTTCCAGTGACAGAGCTAGAGCAGCGCGCGGTCAAAGTGCATTTTGTCAAGGGCCCGTCCATCGACTTTCTCGAACGTTTCTCCAAATTGGACAAGGCCCTGCGAGTTCTGGTCTATGTTCAACGCTTCCTTAAACGCTGCCGCAAAGGTTCGTTCTTGCCCAGTTCACGACCTACCAGTAAAGAGATCCGAGAGGCAGAACGAACTCTGACCTCCATTGCGCAGCGCAGAGCATATGGCCAAGAGCTTCAGCATCTGACCGAGAAAAGGCCTCTTCCAGTGTCAAGTCCTTTGGTGAATTTGTTCCCGTTCATTGACCAACACGGCCTTTTAAGGGCGTGCGGCCGTCTCACTGCATCCAAAACCCTGCAATATGATGAACGTCATCCGATTCTTCTCCCCTATGACTGTAGACTGTCGCGCCTCATCGTCCAATTTACTCACCAAATTACTCTTCATGGCGGTAGTCAATTGATCGTACGCCTGATCCGAACAAAGTATTGGATTCCTAAAATCAAGAATCTGGTGAAGGCTGTGGTCAATCCGTGTAAGATTTGCACGATTTACAAGAAGAGGCTCCAAACACAGCTGATGGGCGACTTCCCGACAGATAGAGTCTCCTTTTCAAGGGCGTTCACCTACACGGGTATCGACTATGCCGGCCCTTTCGAAATAAAAAATTATACAGGGAGAGCGTGTCTCATAACGAAGGGATATGTTTGTGTGTTTGTGTGCTTTTCCACGAAGGCTATCCATTTGGAACCCACTTCCGATCTAACAACCGAGAAATTTCTAGCGGCCTTTGCTCGTTTCGTAGCGAGGCGCGGTTGTCCTCAGCGGGTCCATTCGGATAATGGTAAAACCTTTGTGGGGGCGGCAACTTTGATTTCCAGGGACTTTCTCCAAGCTATCAAAGAGTCCGTGACTGATGCATATAGCCATCAGGGACTCGTATGGCGGTTCATCCCACCAGGGGCTCCACATATGGGGGGTTTGTGGGAAGCAGGGGTGAAAAGCTTCAAAACCCTGTTCCTTAAATCGACGTCAGTCCGCAAATATACATTTGAGGAGCTGGCGACGCTTCTCGCTAAGATTGAGGCTTGCCTCAACTCTAGACCCCTCTCCCCTATGTCCGAAGATCCCTCAGATTTGCTGGCCCTCACACCAGGCCATTTCCTTATTGGAGGGCCGTTGCTTTCCACGGCGGAACCCGAGATAAAGGGCGAAGCTAAGTCGATAATAAATCGATGGCAACACCTCAAGGCACAACATCAGCAGTTTAGTGCACGGTGGAAAGAGGAGTATCTCAAAGAACTCCATAAACGAAGCAAATGGCAATTTCCGACCAGGAACCTACAAGCCGACGATATGGTAGTTGTCAAGGAGGACAATCTACCACCGAACGAATGGCGGCTCGGCAGAATTGTTTCTGCCTTTCCAGGAGCCGACGATCGCATTCGAGTCGTTGAGATCCGTACGTCTCGCGGCACCATAAAACGCCCTGTCCACAAAGTAATTCTGCTACCGATGGAGGACAAAGAGTCCTCCGTTCCTAGGGATTAGGGCACTTCCCCCATTCCGGGGCCCAAATAGTAGTCGGCTCACACTAAGCTTTTTCATTTCTTTATTGGCAGACTTACTCACTTCCTCCAATAATGGCTCCTCGTCCTCGTGCCACCCCGTCGTTGGAGAGCAGACGTACTCGAGGTATTAAATCCTACCGCTGCCGAGTCTGCTCTGGAATCCATCCTCTTCGAAAGTGCACGAGGTTCCACAAACTGAGCGCTGAAAAGCGCCTTCGGGCAGTACTTATTAATAAGTACTGCTTGAACTGCCTCGCCCATCAGCACTCAGGAGGAGACTGTCGCAGCCAAGAGGGATGCAAGAAGTGTGGAGGAGACCACCACACCCTACTCCACATGCACGAGGTCCTCCCCGCTCCGAACCCGGCAGCGCTACCAGCTCCGACGCGCAGAGAGCGCCATCCCGCTGCACCTCGTCCGGTGCGGATTTCCCGCACTCCGCCACCAGTCGCCAACAATCGCCCGCGTCAGCAGCAGCAGAAGGCTGTCCCCATACTGCCTACAGCCATCGTCGTGCTGGACACGAGCTCGAAGACCTTCGAGACCGGGGCCATGATCGACCCATGCATGCCGGTGAGCAGCATCGACCGGTCGTTAGCGGCTGCGTTCCAGCTGCCCATCACTCGGCTGGGAGGCAACGAGGTCTGCTCGGTGACACTCCGGTCCCGAACAAGCACCTTCCGACTCAACGTCGTCCTGAAGATCGAACCCAGCCTAAGGATCCGGACACCCATCCGAGCTCTGAGCGACGCCGCCAGGGCCAAGTTTGACGGTGTTCGTCTCGCGGACGAGCGCTTCCACCGGCCGGCCTCCATCTCCCTCGTGTTGGGATCAGATGTATATGCCAATTTGATCCAACCGGGGTTCCCGTCCATTTCCCGACCATTTACTACCCAAAAAACCCTAAGATGCAAGTGGAGATCAACGCCAAGGTCGACGAGCTGCTGGGGAAAGGATGTATAGAGCCGTCTAGAAGCCCGTACAGTTCACCGATAGTGATGGTGAGGAAGAAGACAGGGCAATGGAGATTGTGTGTGGATTTCCGGCAGATAAACGCAAGGTCCGTAAAGGATGCGTACCCGATGATAAATTACATCCTGGAACAGCTAAAAGAGGCGAAGTATATAAGCAGTCTAGACCTAAAGGATGGATACTGGCAAATTCCGTTGGAAGAAAGGAGCCGGCAGTATACGGCGTTTACGGTGCCGGGAAAGGGCCTGTTCCAATGGAAAGTAATGCCATTCGGACTGCACTCAGCGTCGGCAACGTTTCAACGGGCATTGGACCAAGTAATAGGGCCCGAAATGATGCCACACGCGGCAATGAAAACCATCTGGCGTTTTTTATTCTGCGACCATTACTTTTACCTCCCCGCTCCTCCGTACCTTAAGGCGGTAGCGCTGCCCGCCAAACTCGAACAGCTTGGCCCAGTGCGCACTTCGCTTCCGGGCTCCTTGTCGAGCTGCCTCCTGGGCTACCTGGACCGGCCAGTCTTCCGTCGGCAACTCCCTCCACTTCTGCCCGTCCAGCGACGCCTGCCTCCAATGGCCTGGGCGGGGCGGCGGTTGCCGCGCTTCTGGGCACGACGTCCTCGGCAGCTTTGGTGGTGGCGGCGCCTCACCGGGTGCAGGCCAGCTCCACTCCTCCTTCTCCGGGTTGGCCTCTCCCGGGCTCTCCTCCCTCGGGACCTCCTTCTCCGGCCTTTTCCCCTCTGCTCGTGCGCGTAACCGCGGATCGCGTGACTCCTGGTCCGGCGTTCTCCAGCCGATCGCTTCCGCCTCTTCCCACACCCGGGCTTCCGGCGCGTCCTCGGACTCCACCGATGCGGGCCACGTCCACGTCACCGACTGCTGGTGCCACAGCCGCCCGCCCATCTCGAACGTGCGGACCACCTGGCCGACGTGGGCCCGCGGAATCTCCCACGTCTGGTGCCTGTCATACCGCGGCCATTCCCCCTGCTGGGGTGGTGGTGTCGACGCGTGAGGTTGCGGCGGTGGTGTTGACGGCGTGCGCGGTGGCCGTGGTGGTGTCGGCAGCGGCGCCTGCGCTGGCGTCATCCGTGGTGGTGTCGGTGGTGGTGACTGCGTCGCCGTCATCCGTGGTGGTGTCGGTGGCGGTGACTGCGTCGCCGTCATCCGTGGTGGTGTCGGTGGTGGTGACTACGCCGGCGGCGGCGGCTGCTGTGGCGGCGGCGTCAACGGCAACGGCGGCTGCGGCGGCGGTGGTCGACTCGGTGGCGGTGTCAACGGCAATGGCGGCTGCGGTGTCGGCGGTCGCTGTCTTGCCAGCGGCTGCGTGGGCTCCGGCTGCTCCGTGGTTGGTGCCCATAATGCTTCCTCCTCCTCTTGCAGCCGCGTCAAACGCTCCTGCCATGCGGCCTCGGCGTCGGTGTCCTTCCGCGCGTCTACCATCCGCTGGAAACGCCGCAGGGTGGCGACTCGTGCCTCCATGAACCGTCTCATATCCACCGGATCCTCGGTCGGCGGCGCGACTCCGAGGCTTATCAGTCCCTGGCCTTGCGTAGCCCGCCGGACACTCCGATAAGCCATCCGCGCCCTGGCTTTTCGCGCAGTCTCGTCCTCGTCCGATGACACCTCCGGCGTGACCGTCTCGCCTCCGTCATCGTCTTCCTCGCTCTCCGAGGAGAGGGTGATGACCTCGGCCACGCCCTCCGTCTCCGCCATTAGCTGGTCGTCCTCGAGCTCGATGTCCGGAATTTCCTCCGGATCCTCTACACTTCCCGGGGATGGAGATCTCGACACCAGGGGTGACGCCAGGAGCTGGAGGTAGGAATCGGAATCCCTACTCCATATCGCCCCGGGCTGTTCCCCGGCGCCGTTCTCTCGTACTTCCCGGACGTTAAACACGTGTGCTGCCATCGTAATCTCAAATTGAAAAGACCAGCTCGAGCCGCGCTCTCCGCGACGAAACCTTGGTTTTGCCTCTGCTCCTTGTGCCGTTGTTCCGTATGCCTGTACCGGTAACGGATCTTTTCCCGTCCTCCCCCCTCCCACTGTGGTATGTTCCGTTGAATGACGTGGCGTGTTCCGCGACTCGTTTTTTCTCTTGTCTTTTTCTGCCTGTACCGGTAACGGATCTTTTCCGTCCTCCTCCCACGCAATCCGCAGCTGTGTGCGTATGTTAACCGTTGAAACGACCAGCTCGAGCCGTGCTCTCCGCGACGAAACCTCGGTTTCGCTTCTGCTCCTTGTGCCGTTATTTCGTGGGCCTGTACCGGTAACGGATCTTTTCCGTCCGTATACTCGTCTCCCACGGAATCCGCAACTGTGTGTGTGTGTGTGTGTGTGCTGACTTCGGCTTCATATCGATACCTTGTATCATCTTCCCCCCTTCCTCCCCAACGATTTGATTTGTGTTTTTTTCTTTTTTATTCTTCGAAGTCTTCTGGCCCGTCGGCGCCCGCGCTTCCCGGCTTCAGATCTCTGATGTGAGCAGTCTTCTCTTTTTTGGTCGTTTTGTGTTCTAGGACACATATAACTGGTGACGTGAATTTCTTTATCGTGAACGGCCCGTCAAATTTTGGGGCCAATTTTGCCGCGAAACCTTCGGCTGCTTTTGACAGGTGGTGCTCTTTGGCCCATACTGTGTCCCGCACCTTGGGTTTCCACGGCCGTCTTCTGAGGTTATAATGCCGTGCCTGATCCTGTGCCGCCTTCTCCATATTTCTCCGCACCAGTTCGAAGATTTCCTTCAATTTGTCCGCATTTTCCGCCGGTGTCTGGATGCACTTTCCGGTCCCCGTCGTTTTTTCATCAAACAACGCGTTGGGCAGCCTCGGCACCCTTCCCTGAGTTATAAACGCCGGCGAGTATCCTGTGCTCTCCGCCACACTTGTGTTGACCGCCAGCTGCAGCTCCGGCCAGTGCTCGTCCCATTTCCTCTGATCGGCACCTGTGAATTGCGCGATCATTGTTTTGACGGTCCTGTTGGCCCTTTCCGTAGGGTTTTCTTGCGGAGTATATGGAGCCGTGAGCTGGTGTCGTACCCCCAGCTCCTCCAGAAACCTCCTGAAGGCCCTACTTGTGAACTGCACGCCGTTGTCTGTGATCATCACTTTGGGCACTCCGAATCTGGCCACTATCCGTTCTCGAACGGCCTTTCGCAGCGTCTCAGTGGTTGCCCTTCTCATAGGGACGATCTCGGTCCACTTTGAAAATCTGTCCACCAGGACCAGCAGCATTGAATTCCCATGTTTTGATCGTGGCAAAGGGCCCACGAAGTCTGCGCACACGGTTGCCCATGGTTCTTCCGGCACCTGTGTTAACATCTTCCCGGCCGCCTGTAGCTGGCTGGACTTGTACTTCATACAGCTCTCGCAGTTCCGCACATACTTCCTTACGTCCCGATGCATTCCCGGCCAATGATACCGGGCTGCAATCCTGGCAATCGTCTTGCGGCTTCCCAAGTGTCCCGCAGTTGGCATGTCGTGGTTTTCGGTCATGACACGCTGTCTCTGCCCGACCGGTACACACATCTTCCATGATGCCACCTCCTCGTTGCCCGCCCGATGCGGTATGTGCCGATACAGCTTGCCGTCTTCCTCCAGATAGTCCGGAAATTTTTCTGGCTGCTGCTTCACTCTTCTTCGCATCTCCTCCAACCACCTACATCCCTGCTGCTCTCTCGGTTGTCCGTCGTCCTCCACGCTCACTCTTCGGCTCGTCTCCTGCAGTGGTTGTCTTGAAAGCGCGTCGGCGACGATGTTCAGCTGGCCCTTCCTGTACGAGATTTCGAAATCGTACTGTTGCAGCTCCAACGCCCACCTCGCTATCCTGCCGGACGGACTCTCGATGTTATTCAGCCATTTTAGAGCCATATGGTCCGTGATGACCTTGAAGTGATAACCCTCCGGGTACGGTCTCAACTTCCTGACCGCCTATACTATTGCCAAATATTCCTTTTCCGTTGCCGAGTAGTTCCTCTCCGCTGCGTTCAGCGTTCTACTGGAGTAGGAGATTACTCGCTCGCCTCGCTCGGAATGCTGTGTAAGGATTGCACCCAGCCCATAGTCGCTGGCATCCGTCTGCAACACAAACGTTTTCGTGAAGTCGGGGCACGCCAGAATCGGATCGGCGACCAGTCTGGCCTTGACGGCCTCGAAGCGGCTTGGTGGGTGTCTTCCCATTTCCATTTTGCCTGCTTCTTTAGGAGCGCATTCAAAGGCTGTACCAGCGTCGCAAAATCGGGCACGAAGCGTCTGTACCACGATGCGACTCCCAAGTATTGCTTCAGCTCCTTCACGTTTCCTGGCTGCTTCAGCTGCGCTATTGCCGCTACCTTCTCCGGATCCGTTCCAATACCTTGATTCGTCACGCGGTGACCCAAGTATTGTAACTCCTTCCTAAAGAATTTGCACTTATCCGCATTCACTTTCAGGTTCGCCGCCCGTAGCCTCTTGAACACCTCCTTCAAGTTGCGCATTTGTTCCTGCAGCGTCCGTCCGATGACTATGATGTCGTCCTGATATGCGAACGCGTGAGGCATCATTTCGGGCCCTATTACTTGGTCCAATGCCCGTTGAAACGTTGCCGACGCTGAGTGCAGTCCGAATGGCATTACTTTCCATTGGAACAGGCCCTTTCCCGGCACCGTAAACGCCGTATACTGCCGGCTCCTTTCTTCCAACGGAATTTGCCAGTATCCATCCTTTAGGTCTAGACTGCTTATATACTTTGCCTCTTTTAGCTGGTCCAGGATGTAATTTATCATCGGCATCGGGTACGCATCCTTTACGGACCTTGCGTTTATCTGCCGGAAATCCACACACAATCTCCATTGCCTTGTCTTCTTCCTCACCATCACTATCGGTGAACTGTACGGGCTTCTAGACGGCTCTATACATCCTTTCCCCAGCAGCTCGTCGACCTTGGCGTTGATCTCCACTTGCATCTTAGGGTTTTTTGGGTAGTACCGCTGCTTGACCGGTTGATCGTCCTTCATCGTTATCCGGTGCTCCGCCACGGTTGACGTCCCTTGAACGTTTTCTAAACTAGTCAACTCCGACCTCAAGAATTCGTCCACGTCCTCCTCTGAGAAGTCGGCCCTCTCCACGATTGCCACCGAGAGCTTTTCCTTTGGCCTGCTTTGTCCTGTTGCGCACTGGTATTGTTACGGCCAGTCCGGCGCACTCTACACGTGCTCCCATCCTTGTTAGGAAGTCCCAACCCAATACTAGTGCGTCGATTATATTGTGTAGGATCAGTAGTTGCATCCGAACGGTCCTCTCGCCGAGTCCTATGTCGACTTCGACCATCGATGTGACTTCTTCGTACCGTCCATCTGCCATTCTAAATCCTCTTCTCGTAGGTAAGACTTCTCCTGCCGCCTGCAACCTGTCCGCCAGCTCCTCGCTAATAAAGCTGGCCGTGGCTCCAGTGTCCATCGTGGCCTCTATCTCTACTCCGTCTATGAGCACTGTGGCGGACAGTTGCGTTTCTTCCGCCTTCAGATTGCCCATTAATTTTGAGGGGCAGCGTCTTGCGAACCCTGGTTGCCCCTCTGAGGCTGGGGTCGCATGGCGTTTCCCGATCTGTGGCAGCATTCCGAAGTCCTTTACCCCATTCTCCCGCAGGTCCAGCAAAAGTTGATTGGCCGGTTCCTGCACTCCTGAGACCAGTGGCCCTGACCACCGCATCTGTGGCAGGCTTGTGCTGGGTTTGGCACAAAACCGCGCCGCACCGGGACCGGTTCTCTTCTGTTTTCGATGTTCCTCGACGGGCCCGCGGTGTCATCCTGGCACCTTCTGCACACTGCGTTCTGATCTCGCGAATTCTCGCTGGTGGTGGGCCCTATTATTCCGCTCTAAATCGAACCGTTCCCTTTGGGTGTCCAGCTCTTCGAACTCGTCGGCCAGAGCCATCAGGGCATCCAGGTGTCGGCACTCATACGGGCGTATGAACATGCGTAAGGCTGGCGTGCTGTTTTCCCTTATTCTTGCCGGCGTCTCCTTCTGTGACATTCCTAAGGGCCGCATCAGGGTCTGCATGTCCACCATGTAGTCCTTAAAGTTTTCGCCGTGTCGCTGCTTCCTCTGCCTGACCTGGTCCGCCAGCTTTGTCATGAACCCTCTAGGCAGGAAAAATTCCTGGAAGCTTTGTATGAACTCGATCCATGTCTCCCAGAACTTGTTGTTGGCAATGAACCACTTCAGGGCTCTGCCCGTTAGTAGTTCCGGCATCGCTCTTGGGATCTGGTTAATGTCGAGTCCATATGTCATTGCTGACCATTCCACCTGTTCCAGGAACTCCAGCGGCTTCTCGTTCCCGTCGTAACGGAAACTCCACTCTCGCACCTGTTTCGCCACCTTTGCGTAGTCCTGCGGTGCTGCCCTTGCGGTCTACCGCATGTCACGGCTGGTTTCCCGCCGCTCCCTTCTTTCACGGCTGGTGTCTCGGCGTTCCTGTCCGACCTCTTGCCTTTCCAATCTGCTTCCGCTGGCCTCCGCCATGCTAGCGAAGTCGAGGCTCCTCACCAGGCCTTCTACGCCTGTGACTTTTACCTCTACGGCCGGTTTCCTTCCATACTCCTTTTCCAGCGCTTCTATGATTGCGACCGATTCAGGCTCATCTGCGGTCTGGTCGATAATCTCGGACAACGTCTTCCGCATTTCCTCGACCAAACCTTCCAGCTTTATCCCGAGTGCTCTCGCTATGGCGGGAAAATCATCCTTCTTTAAGCTGTACAGCCACGACTTCCCCATCTTGCTCTACTTTCCTTTTGCCCGGACAATCACGCTTGGGCGCCAGATGTAACGAACTGGTTTTCTTTATTTCGCTCGCTACTGGTTGCAGCGGCTAGCTCAGAGAGTTTGTGTGTTCGTCCCACCAAATTTATGATTCGTGTGATTGCCCGACCAAGGAAACGCAATGGGTTCTTAGTATAGCCGTTTATTCTGCTGTCTTATGTACAATTCCTTCGGATATCTCGCTACTCCTGCGGCGCTTCTCTTGCAACGCCTTGCCTCCGTGGTACCGCTGGCTCCTTGACGTGGACGACGAGTCGGCCCGGCTGGGACTAGGATATTATGGGGCAGGGTGTATCGTCCCGGGGCGAAGCAACGCTCGTCCTGGAACCACCTGTACCGACCACTGACTCCACTGTCCGTCTCGAGCCCGCTACGTCGCCGTCGTCTCCTCTGGCAGACCACCCGCCGGTCGGTTTGGGTTTAGGATGTTATGGGGTTAGGGTGTATCGTCCTGGGGCGAGGCAACGCTCGTCCTTGGACCACCTTTACCGACCACTGACTCCACTGACCCTTATGGACACGTCGGGTTTTTGCCTTAGCTTCTGAACGGAACGGATTTAGGATGTTATGGTGCAGGGTGTATCGTCCATGGGCGAGGCAACGCTCGTCCTGGGACCACCTTTGCTAGCCACTGACTCCAATGATCCTTGCGACACGCCAGGTCCTTCTCCTCCACTCCCAGGATCTCCACTTGCTTGTGGCGATTCGTCCTTCTAAGTCCTTCGGGCTTCTCGCCGCCCGCTTCTTACACTGCTCCTTTCCTTCGTTTTACCGCGCGTTCACACTTCCGAAATCCTTCGATTCACACTCCGACGCTCGGCCACCTTCCGCACGCGATCTCTCTGTCTCACTAACTGTCTCCCATCCGTGCCCGCGCCTACCTTTTATAGGCTGCAGGGATCCCGTTATTTCCCTTTTTGCGCACGGCCCGCTCGGGTACAAGGTCCAACAGTTGTACCGTTAGTTCACGGTGTGTCCTCTTTGTGCACGCACCTTTACCGGTCGACCTCTGTGACCTTGGTCGACTCGAGTCCAAGGTCAGAGTGGTACCGTTAGTTCACGGTGCGTCTGCTTTGCCCTTCGTCGCGGCTGTTGCTAGGCCGCTCCCCTGCGCGAGACTTGTGGGGAGTTTTGAGACTCCTCACACATGTTTCGTTCGAACATGTTCTGTTCGAACACGTTCTGTTCGAACATGTTCTGTTCGAACATGTTCTGTTCGAAACATGTTCTGTTCGAACATGTTCTGTTCGAACATGTTCTGTTCGAACATGTTCTGTTCGAAACATGTTCTGTTCGAACATGTTTCTGTTCGAACATGTTCTGTTCGAACATGTTCTGTTCGAACATGTTTCTGTTCGAACATGTTCTGTTTCGAACATGTTCTGTTCGAACATGTTTCTGTTCGAACATGTTCTGTTCGAACATGTTCTGTTCGAACATGTTCTGTTCGAACATGTTCTGTTCGAAACATGTTCTTGTTCGAACATGTTCTGTTCGAACATGTTCCTGTTCGAACATGTTCCTGTTCGAACATGTTCGTTCTGTCTTCGAACATGTTCTGTTCGAACATGGTTTGTTCGAACATGTTCTGTTCGAACATGTTCTGTTCGACTGTTTCGAACATGTTCTGTTCGAACATGTTTCACTGTTCTGTTCGAACATGTTCGTTCGCATGTTCGAACATGTTCTGTTTGCTGTTCGAACATGTTCTGTTTCGAACATGTTCCTGTTCGGAACATGTTCTGGTTCGGTTCTGCGAACA